>NC_056741.1:521432987-521715487 GCF_019279795.1 Protopterus annectens
TTGACTAGCATTCCAGTAATGTTTTTAAAAAGTAATTTATTTTTTTATGCCTTGCAACCTTTTTGTTTCCATTTAGATATTAAGTAAGCTGTCAAGCAGCCAATACATTGAAATATTTTTTTTCTTCTACACTTCATTTTGTCTTGATTGGACTCTCATAATGACAGTTTGGCACCCAGGGCAGCGTATTTAATTGAAGTTCCAGTTTTTGTGGTTTTGAGCATAGCCCCTCCCCTTTCTAGTTGGCCACACCTCTTCCCATTGGCCCCACCCATTCAGCTGTCTCCTGTAGCCCCCCTTTGATTTGAAGTCACCAGCCACCACTGATATATATATATATATATATATATATATATATATATATGTGTGTGTGTGTGTGTGTGTGTGTGTGTGTGTGTGTGTGTGTGTGTTTGTGAGTCTGTGCATGTGTGCCTGTGTGTTTTATCTAGCTATATATGTTTATTTATTCATTTACTTTGTTACTTTTATGAAACAAGCTCAGAATTCCAGATGATTTAACAGCAAAAAGGAGGGTGTAAAATATGTTCTGTACATACCTATAATACCCCCACCTCAACAGTCACATATTGAAAATGGCTGGAAAGCAAACAAAAAAAAACAGTTTATAAGGGCATTAACACATGCTGGTTTGTACAATAAACAGATATTACTACACACAGCCAGGCTAGTAGGATACTCACCCACTGGGCCAGTGCCTCACAAAACCCTAAATACTGCAATACTGTTTGCTCAGTGCCTGCCTACATGAGTTATTCTGTAAGTACTTACATGAGTAAGTAAATTTGAAAGATTAACACATAAATGGAATTCTTTCTTTTCCACTCTAAACAGGGGACTGTATTGAGCTATACTTTTTTATAATTCTTCTCTGTGTCTTACCATCTAAAACCAGCTGCCCCTCCCCTTCTTGCTCTGTAATACAGTTGCAGATATAATGTACATTACTCACCACACTTGTTATTCTTTCCTAGAAGATAGCAATCATTTATTCTGCCATAATACTTAAAAGCAGACAGCAAAGGAGGGTTGTTGCTGTCAGATACCCTGGAGAGGTATCAGAGAGTGCTGCTGCTGTCAGATACCCTGACGGGGTATCAAAGAGTGCTGTTGCTGCTGTCAGACACCTGGAGGACTATAGAAAAGTGCTTTTCCAGCTGCTACTGTCAGATACTTGTGGGATATCAGACAGTGTTGCTGTTGTCAGAGTTGGGAGCTTTAAGTCACAATCCTGCTGTGCTTTCAGACCTAGGTTATCAGAAAATGTTGTTCTTGCCATCAGATATGCTCAGCTTGTCTGGGGCTTCCCTGAGCTGTGCAACAGATCTCCTGCTGTGAATGTTTTCTTCTGGACTTGACTTATTTAATTAAAATATTTATTTATTCATTTATTGCTAAATATTAAATGTAAGTGCTGCAGTTGGATTTTGCCTAAAATGTGCTGTTCTGTATAAATAAATGACTGCTGCTCCATTCTGATCTGCCTGCGAAAGAAACATCTAGCAAAGCTAGACTTTCCACTGTGTGATAACTTAAACATCTTATATTAGCGGCAACATGGAATATATGCAAATTACCTTAAGGATATCAGGTATTTCAGCTAAATGGCAATTTTAAATATCCATGGAGTCATTCAATAAAGCTTACACGAAACTAATGTCCATGTAAGCATTGTGTCACAGCTTGAACACAAGCCTCCCAGCACTGTTCAACCACGGAGGAGATCATGGAATGTAAATCACCTCATTTGCTGGTGAAAACCATGCAAATGAGGTAATTTACTGATCCAGGAAACAGACAGGCATCCGTGAAGGAGATGTGTCTGCATAACAAATGTATGTGGGAACTGTTCATGTACAAGACTGCAAAAAAAAAAAAAAACGGGGTTATGACAACTCAAAGTAAAGCATGTATTAATTGCATGAGACATGCTAATGGCCAATGGCATGTAAAACTGATGCAAAATATGAAAAAATCAAAAGCTAATTTATGTGCACATATGCTATGTGCAAGTGAAGCGCAGCGGCGCCCAAGCATGGGATCTGACAAAATATAAAATTAAATATTAAAAGGAGATTATATACGCTAAAAGTAAATTTCCCATTATACTGGCCAGCATGCAGACTCATACAATGGCAGGTAACAGTGGTTGCTAAATACATAGGCTTTCGTGTAGTTCTATAACTAGGGTATAGGTAATTAGATGTATGCAAATTAACTAAGTTTACTGAATAGCAAAATGGGCCACCATGTCTGTAGGTACCTAACCATGTAGGGGCTATAATGCAGTGGTGTAGGCAGAAGAGGCAGCTGACATGAAAGGGGGTGTGTCATGCTTGGTGTAAATACATTGGAGCTTACAAGTCTGGAAAAACGCAGTACTAAAAGTGGGATAAAAGGCCAGAAATAGGGATAGTTTTTAAATATTGCTCTTCTTACAAACTTAGAAAGTGGATAGAATGACAGGTTTTGATATATATATATATTTAAAATGGTTATATTTCTTGTTTCCACTGTATTTGTATTATGAAAGAGCTATATAGAAATGTATAGCTGAAAATTTGGACAGCTGTGTTAGCTTAGTGGTTAGAGTTCTGGCTTGGCATGCAGTAGTTCACGGTTTGAGTACCAAGCCAGGCCAGTCAGCTTTTACATGGGAAAGCATTGTTAAATAATTTTACTTTATTTGATGATGTAGTAATTGATATTTGTTAACCAGGGTAGTGTAGCTGGTCCAAATTTCCATTGTCAGTGGATATATGATGTGAACTCATCCATGTAAATACAAGTGTTCCATACAGTACAGTTACACCTTGCTCATACAGTACAGTCACACCCCAAGGTAATGTAATCAAAGCACATAGGGGGACGTCATATAACGTAAAACATATACACTTAATATATGTCAAGTAATGAGTAATGTCCACTTAGTGCATTTATTTAAATGAAAACTGAGCAATGCTTAGCAGTGCTTAGTTCTGCTTAGCCAGTTTGAGCCTTGCTTAGACGTTTAATTCTAAGCAGCATTTAGCCCAGCTAAGCGGATTTGTGCACCGCTAAGCACTGATCACCATTTCTTAAACCAGCTAAGCACAGCTAAGAAAGGAGGTGTGTCTGAGGCTGCTTAGCAGAAATGCTGAGCATGTTTGTGTCCAGGGGCCATTTCTACTCAGCAATGCTACCACTAGCTGCAACAGTTTTAAAGGCTTAAAACTTGAGGAAATGGGGGGAAAATGAAATAGCAGACAAAAATGCAATCAACTATAAATGACTAATAAGGCCTCTGCCACTCACAGTGGCCCACTTAAACCCCTCAATAATGTAGCTGGCAGGTTGAATGTATCATAATCATCCAATCACACAGACAGTATCTGCAGCGCACCGGTATAAAGTATGCAGACACCCTTCAATCTGATTTTCCCACATATTCAGCAACATTGGAGTACACACTTGTGAATTTCTACTGATAAAATGATAGGGGCTGCTGCTGCTTTGCTACATCTCTACATGCTACAGACTGAGGGTGGTGATGATGATGATGCTGACAACTGGCCCAGACTGAGGAGTAGAAGAGTGTTTAGACCCAGGGTAACCTTTCAGGGGCTACATGAGCTGGATATAGTAGAGCAATACAGGGTGGACAGGGACATACTTCAGCAACTGCCGCCCTTACTTCAGACCCAGACCCAACAGAGGGGAACCCATCCCACTGGAAACAAAGGTATGTGTAGCCTTAAGAATACTAGCTACAGGTACTTTCCAAAGTCCTACTGGGAATATCCTGTGAGTTTCACAGGCATCTGCATCCAGGGTACTCCACCAGTTCCTGGATATCACGCTAAGACATGTCTGTGAGCACATTTATTTCCCCAGTACCCCTGAGGAGAGGACCAGCAATATGCATATCTTCCACCATGTAGCAAACTACCCAGAGGTACTAGGCATCATAGACTGCACCCATGTCCACATCAAAGCATCACTTAGTCATGTGCAATGCCCAGGGCATTATCATCAGTGTGTGTGCTGGCAGCCCTGGCAGCTATTATGACTCCCACATCTGACACGCCTCACAGCTGTACCAGGCATTTGCCAGGGGGGACATCCCATATGGCCATCTCATGGGGGATGCTGGCTATGCACTGGAACCGTGGATGATGACACTAATCAGAAATGCACACACACACACACACACACACACACACACACACACACACACACACACACACACACACACTGATGAACATCATAATGAGGCACATGCACAAACTAGGAACATCATAGAGCGTGTGTTTGGGATGCTCAAGTCACGGTTCCACTGCCTTCACATATCAGGTGGAGCCCTGCAGTACTCTCCAGCCACATGTGCACACATGTTCATAGTATGTGCCATGCTACACAATATGATCCTGTGGAAACAGCTGTGGCAGGAACCTTACAGGGAAAGGACACACAGACCCCCACCAGTGCCAACATCACCACAGGCACAGGGGAACTTGGATGAGGAAACCCCTCAGCCTGTCCCTGTAGGCAGACATAGGCCTGCCCAGCACACCCTGACCTTGGCAAAGAGGAAATGCATAGCACATACACTGACACCCTAGGGACCCAGGGACTGACACCTCTCTCTGACTTGCAAACACAGTAAAAAAGATGCCACACACATCACACTACCTATACCTTAGCATGTATAGGCTGTGTACTGTGTGCATCTGACAGTCAGCCCTGAAGCACTGTCCTCGTAACTGCTGCTGTCACAAGGTAAGCCACCCATCTTAATAAATGAAAGGCATAGCACACCGTGGTAGCATATGTATGGTATTGTTGCATGTATGCATGGGAATGGACTGGGTTACTGGGACAGCAGCAGACAATGGGCAGCTTGGTGGGACAAAAGGCACACACTGCCAGGTTCTGCCTGCCACACAATATGCAGTAGACCCTGTGTCAGCAAAATCCCCTGCACTATGTGATGGACTTACAAACAGCAGGGTCATAGGACAAATGCATGGATGTCAATGTTGGAGTCCCATACAGAGGTCTAAACCTCCAACAGCAGGAAAGCTGTACAAAGCAAGTAAGAAATGTGTGGCAAAGGCTCAAAAACAGGCACGTGCCATAAAGATTGCTCTTATAAGCATCACATGTTGATGAAATAACAGTTGCAGTAACATGACTTCTCTGTAGTACGGGCAAGAAGTCTGAAATCCAAATGGCTGTCATAACTTTCTAACTTCAGTCTTAAATGATTTCATTAATATCTGCCATGCAACCAAATTTGTAATGAAAAATGGAACCAAAATATGAGCCAAAGACATCTACAGTCCATGAAGATGTGTACAGTTGAGCGGTATGACCCCCCCCCAACACAACCATGTTTATGTAGAACTGCAGTAACATGTATGTTTGCAAGGTAATAGCAGCAGACCACACATCCCAAGCCTATCACAATTAACTTGATACCTTGTTCCATTTCTACAATATGCAGGGGTCAATATGCTTTGTATGTTTGTTGTTAATAGTGTCAGGAAGTACACAACACTTACTGGTGGCTGTTGCGACCTACTGTTTTAACTATAGGACTGTAGTTGTCAGGGTCCATGGTTCCAGCCTGCCTGTGACAACAAATCTGCATGTCAGTTAAACCTACAGTAGGAGTTATACAGACTGTCCAGAAGAAATTTATGTTACTACAGGAAAGCTGGACAGTGGAGGGACAGGGGGCCTCAAATATGAATAGTGCACAGCTCTGAGTAATGTGTATGGTGCCTAGTACAACAGCAGGGTCGGACAGGTCAGTGTATTGCCAGAATATAAAGGCTGCCATGTTACTGTGTCAATACTGACAATAAGTCAGTGGGCACCATCCATACCCTTGGATTTACAGGGATTCACAGAATGTCCACACCTATGCATCCTATATCTGTTCTGCTTGCCATAACTTTGCATTTGCTTGGCAAACTATCTGTAAACAGAATTGGTTGATGTGAAAACAGCAATGATAGATAGATGAGATGCAGACCTCATACCCATAAGAAAAGGAAAGCTAATATAATAACCTTCTACCAACTGTCTATGTTTGGATCGAAAATATTAAGATCCTTGACCCATGTCTGGGCTTGTGTACAACTGTCATCTATATACCTGTCCAGATGTGTGTCTGTAAGAATTTGACAGCTAAGGCCAACATGTAGCTTTATAGTAACAGTGCAACACAAACCTTCTGAGGACCACAGCAGATGCATGGGGCACACTGATGAGTAACCTTCTAAACATGTACAGTCAGAGGTGTGAAGTCCATAACCCCATACATGATGTTACGACTTCTGCCACAGTCACACCATAACTACAAATACATAACAGCGGCAAGTGTGGACAAAGCCTGTAAGTGCAGTACACAAGGATCAATAGACACATAAAGGGGGGGAGCAATGACCACACAAACATAGATTGTGCACATTAGAACAATTCATGCAGTACCATAGTTTCCCTGCACTGTATGGAGTCAATAAACAAATGTCTGTCAGTGGTTCCTCACATTAATCTAGACCATTCTGCCATTGACATACCAGGAAATCATAGTGCTGTATAGAATATACCACACATATTATGGAAACCTTTGCTCAGTCCAGCGCACTCTGTACCCACTCCAGAATATGACTCACTTAATAAGGATAGCACATAGCCAGAAGATCCCTCAGCCATTATATCACTGAGTTTCTGGACTGTTTACACAGGTTCATCAGCCAATTGGCTGTAGCACACAAAAGCCTGGACCAGAGTACAGGTAGCTCTGGACTGGAGTACCACTGTTATTATTGAAGATCATACTGGGCATGCTCCTACACTAAAGACAATTTCACCCCATGTCTGAACACACACCTCACTATAGAACTGTGTTGTCCATATATGCTTTTGTACACTGAAAACTTTGAAAATGTTATCTGTCTCTCCCCACCCCATCACACAAGATTACCCTCATCTATCTGTATGTGGCACATATAAGATATATCTGTGTCTGTGGAGTGTCATATATATATATATATATATATATATATATATATATATATATATATATATATATATATATATATATATATATATATATATATATATATAATATAGATAGACAGAGAGAGGGAGAGAGATTGACACAGACAGAGAGAAAGAAAGAGGAAGAGTGACAGAGAGAGAGAGAGAGAGACAGACACTCTGAATGCCATAGAGTGATGTACTGGTGGAGATATTTGCATAAAAATTGTAAGCAGTGGCATGTGCAAGTATTTTGGTGAGCTCCATTATGTAATAGTAGTGATGTACGGGTTGTAATCTCACATCACCCACCTTGTGTGTGTTTCTGTATCATTTACACTTACATCTGTATACAAACACCAAACAGACCTATGTCTGTGTAATGTTCACCCATTTAAGGGCCCTGATACCAGCATCCTCCAGAACAGTGGCCTATCTGTCAGAAGCTACGGATGTCATCCACCCCAACAGCAGTGGCAGACACTCTTCAAATGCATAAGCCTTGTGGTGTGTGTGATAAGTATGATGTGCTACATGCAACTAGAGTGGTAGAGGTTCTAATCTTGGTACTGGCAAGTGTGTGTGTGTGTGTGTGTGTGTGTGTGTGTGTGTGTGTGTGTGTGTTTGTGGGTTATACCATTTTGAGGCGTGTTCCACTCAGTAAACCCCTATTGCCCCACTTTACAAGGGCTGCTGATGTCATTCACCTGAGGAGCACCTTTTGACACTTTTCAGCCATCTAAGCTTCATGGTGCATGCGATAAGTATGTAGCATTGTAGTACACACATCTAGATAGGTAAGTGTTCTAATCTTTGTGTTGGCAACTGAGTGCATATGTGTGTGTCTGCAGTTGAGTCTCTGTGTGTGTGGTTGAAGGTTATACCATTTTGAGGCCTGTTCCACCCAGTAAACCCCACCATTGCCCTACTTTACAAGGGCTGCTGATGTCATTCACCTTAGAAGCACCTTTGGACACTCTTCAGCGATCTAAGCTTCATGACACTTGCGATAACTATGTAGTATTATAGTCTCTGCAACTAGATAGGTAGGTGTTCTAATCCCGGTACTGGCAACTGAGTGTGTGTGCTTGTGGGTTTTACGATTTTGAGGCCTGTTCCACACAGTAAACCCCACCATTGCCCTACTTTACAAGGGCTGCTGATGTCATTCACCTTAGAAGCACCTTTGGACACTCTTCAGCTATCTAAGCTCTGTTGTGCTTGTGATAAGTGTGTAACACTATAGTACATATAACTAGATAGGTAGGGGTTGAATCCCAATCCTGGCAACTGTAATACTGTGTGTATGTGTATGTGAGTGATGTATAATCCATGTGGAGGTTAGTTATACTGTTTTGAGGCCTGTTGTCCCCCTCCCCATGGCATTACATCATGGGGCCTGTTGATGTCATTCACCTTAGATGCACTGTTTTAAACTCTGTAGGCCATACCACTCCACTGTACAACTTGTTGCCGAATGACCAGATGTTTGCCACATATATGTAGTCCATGTCTCATACAAAAGGAGTTTTCTGTCAAATCATTGTCAAATAATTGATGGTTGATGTCAGAAATATTGACAGACATATGCATTTCATATGTCATACCCTACTGAAAGGTCACGCTGATGCAAAACCTGTTACCCTATCAGTTGTATAGGTATGTAAGAGAAATATGCAAAATGTATCCCTATATTTTGTGAGTGTATCCCACAATTAATGAAGGCTTTGTCCAGGTTAATTGGTGTATGACATTATGAGGTATGTCTCCAGCAGATAATCGCCATGGCACATGCAATAGGTATGTAGCACTATAGCACAAACAACTAGATAGGTAGGGATTATAATCTGAATACTGCCAACTGTGTGAGTGTATGTGTTTGTGCATGCATATCCCCTGTAGCAGCATGGCTGTCATGTGTGTGTGTGTGTGTGTGTGTGTGTGTGTGTGTGTGTGTGTGTGTGTGTGTGTGTGTGTGTGTGTGTGAGAGAGAGATGGTTATACCATTTAGTGTGCCTGTTAACTCTCACATTGACAACCTATTTAGGGCCTACAGATGTCTACCACCTTAGAAGTGAAGTTATACATTTTATAAATCAATACCACTGTTGTGCATGCAATACCTATGTTGGTATGTAGTGTAAGTAGCTAGATAGGTAGGTCTTCTAAACACAAAACTGCCCACTCTGTGTGCATGTGTATTTAAATACATGTCCACATGCAGCATTGTGTGCATGGGTGAGATGGTTATAACATTATTAGAGCCTGTCAAACCCCCAGTGGCAATCCTTACACCACCTGCATATGTCAACTACCTGAATAGTAGTTGCAGACACACCTACACTATATAGGCTCTGTGGCACTTGCTTCATGTATTTAGCAATAACATAGGCAAAACTAGCCAGGTAGGGGTTGTAATCCCAACAATGGTAATACATGGCTGGTGTATGTGTATGTATGTATATCCCCTTTCTGTGGTGTGACTGTGTTAGGGCCACCAGCATACCTCTCAAACCATCATAGAAGGACAGCTGGATAAAGCCATACATAAGAGTTGGACAAATTCCAGATATTAGGCTCAATCTTAACATATTGCTGTGACACACATAAAAAGTAGACAGCATAGCAGCTTGTGATTGGCATGCATCCCCTGAAGGTTATGTGTTCTGACATGACAATATACATTATCATTCTTTAATGTTACTCTGCCAAGTTTTGCCACATATGTGCCACAAAACCACAATGTCATGGGGAATGGAACATATGTATGTGGCAAACATCAGGACATTTTGCAAAATTATGTAGCTGAGAGATGTATGGCCACCATGTGTCCCACCCTGCAGGTTGCAGTCCATGTTTGGCCAGGTGTCACCTGTGACAACAACTCAAGCAATATAGGACAACAAACTTACGCTTAACGTTGTCTACTAGTTGTAAAAATCAGTTATTTCACATCAGAAGCACTTGAATGTTATGACAAGTAGCATAAGCAAAGGTAATGTGACTCCGAGATGCTGTCATATTAGCAAACCCAGGGAAGTCCTGTCAGTTGCATTTCCCATGAATATGGTATGTCCTGGCAACTGTCACGGTACTGCAAGACATGTAACACAGTCCACATTTGATAAGATGATGAACCCAATCTGTGTTGCATATGTGTGCGCAGTATGTAGATCGGTGAAGGTCCTGTGATTAGCTGCTGCACCCAATGACCCACACATATGTAGGCATGAATGCTAACTGCCACCACTCACATATGTAGGTACTGTACAAGGCTGTGTCCACTGTACATAGTGTGCTGTCTGTCATACACACACAAACTGCCTTTAACACACTGCTATGGGGTCATACAGTGGGTATGGAATGGTGCTAACATCCTGGACTCAAGCTGAATGAAGACAACAGTACCATCATACCATATGTCATGGACATGGCCACATAATGTCTTGCATTAATGGCTATGCCATTAACACACAGACAGTGTTGACAGACCTGGGTACTCAAGAGGATAACACTGTCACATTCAGGCAACAAGTAGTGGCAGTGGTCAGAAAAGGCTTGTACATGCTTTACCACATTGCTAAAGGGACTGTATTCAGGCAAAAGAGGAACGTTACCTCTGTTAAGTCCTCGGTCATTACTACAATACATTATCAGCATGGCCGTTCTGGAAAGTACCTACGCAGACAGCAGCAGCAAATGGAAAGGGTAAGTTAACACCCAAAAATGTTATCCATGGCCTTCAACAACTGTTGCATGCAGACATCTCAGATTCAGTACTGCCTCACTCTGTATCTGACAGGTTTACCACAGGTGGCCTGTGGCATGTCTAGATGATAATGTTGTGCACAGCCCTTCAACATCTGCCCCATATATTTGAGCATAACTCTGTAAGCAGTACCAGCACAACAGGCCAGAATCACATATGAGATAGTAAAATTATCTGCTGAAGAAACATGTTTGTCTACCACAGGCTGACGTTTTTCAGGAAACCATACCCCATTCATGTCAAACACAGTACCATGCAAACCGTCCTCACCTACATCAAGGTTGAGGCAGGTGACACACTTCACTATATTGCATATGCACCACTGTCTCTCACCAACAGGTACTATCATGAGTCTATCACAGTACCTGTAGGTGTTCTTGGCATGAGATGAACAATCCTGGACTATATGCAGTGAGACAGGAGTGAGCACACTGATTATATGTCCCAGGTAGGTATGTCCCTAGTTTTAGCCAGCATTCTACTGTTACCCAGACAGATGCCTCAATACAGTCATGAAAACATGTGCCCCTTTCATTGTGTGATATTCCTGGTATACCAGTACCTGTGATTGTGGGATGATATGATAAACAGACCATGATGTTCTGCAAGTGATGGCCTCCATCTGTCTTCACAGGTCTTCATGGGTCTGGCACTGGTTGTTGGCAGCCCCATAGTGACCCCATTAGTAATTGTGGTGAGGTAATCAATACTAACATACAACTAGCAGTGCAGCACACATTGAAGGCCATGATGCTAAACGGTAGAAGTGTATACATGACTCAGACCTCATTGCAAGCATTCATAACCCTAGGAACTGCAGACATCTGTGCAGTCACACACACCATGGTTCACAGCTGCAGAGAGCACCTCAGCCTTACCTGGTCAAGCATCATAATAATATTCAGAACATAACAAGGAAGCCGGTAATGGCATGGGACATGGTGCTTCAGTAAATATGAGACACATAAACACCTCCACACTGTACAGCCAGTAAGATGCATTAGGGACACTGCATGGGTAGTTCACCACTGACAGCACACACCTATGCAGATGACAGCCAACTGCTGGCCACCACATGTGACCACTAATCTCATTCTGCCTATATTGACATCATCAGCTGTATCAGGAATTGTGTCTGTACCCTGAACCTGAGTCACTTAAATTACTGTAATATGCATTGCAAGGCGTACCCATGACAGCACACAACTGCTCGGAGAGATGCCATCATTCCAATTACAAACACCTCAGTGCAGCCAGAGGCTACCCCACATGAGCTGAAGGTATAGTGCAGTTGACAATACACAACAGAGGTTACCACTGCAGCATTCCTACAGTGTCATCATCTATGACAACACTAACATCAAGTGGTCATGTTTGCACTCACCATCTCCCACAATACCCATTTAGCTATGGTCAGCCATACATACAACTCCAACATGTAGTATATCTTCCTGGGGGGTGTATACACAGCCATACATCTCCCAACACTTCATCAAAGAATGACAGCAATAGGCATACATACACACAAGCACTATATATGCATTTATATAGATGCATATAGTATACTATACACTACAGCCATACATCTTCATCTGCTAGAATGTGTACACCTGTCTGGTGTACATCTGCAATATATACTTTCCATAACAGGGATGACATACCCCTGTCCAACACAAAGTAGGGGCAATTGCCCATTCTGGAACAATATTTCTATAGTGTGTACATGAGAATGAGATCAGTCCTGCACACCTGCACCACAAACAATTAAATTACTTTGTCTATAGCCACTATAGACAGTCCTCTCCCCTACTGCACATATGTCTGCAACAGCACAGGGTGCACCTGCAACTGCTCACTTGTGGTGGTCTTAGACACCAGTTATACCAGTACTGTTGGTATGGCATACTGGATGGCTGAGACAGTCAGTGTAGGTGCCACCCCCTCTCTTCACTATCAGTACATCAGGATGTCCACACAAACTCATCCATCTCCTAAATGTGGGGAAAGGTTCATCACTGTTAGCTGAACGTCATGGTATACATCTGCCATGGGACACAACCACATCACAGGGTGCATCCTGAACAGCCAAGACCATAACCTTGTAACACCATAGGGTACTGTATTCAGAGGACAGTTGCCCACTGCCATTGTCCCAGCCATCTGATGAACAAGTACTGTCACCCCTCCAGAGTATTGTGTGGTGTACACCACTCAGTCACATGATACACCAAACAGCCTAACTATGCTGTTCTGCAAGGCCATGGCAAAGTTTATATTGGAACCCATTAGCTGTGACATTGGTGACATGCACACATTCCATCACGGACAGTTAGGCATTCTCCAGGAAGGGGTCATGTCTGTTACACTTGGTTGACCTGTATGACACAGTCAAAATATGCATGGACGGGGGGTGGTGATAGTAGAAACTGCCTACCTTGACCTGGACAAACCCTGTGATGGAATAACCCACCTATCCATTATAGATATAACACTTCCATGTATACATCACACATATGTTACCATAGGCGTATCACAGTGGTGCGCAGACATGACCCACCTGGGCCACATAGGAGAATCCTCCCCAAACAGTTTACTCAAATCTACGGGAGTAACCTGTTGTTCTGTATACTGCCCTCTGTTATGTGTGATGTACACCCCTGAGGTGCAGGGAACACCCATTAATCCATGTCCAACCATGTCTGTGGATGACTGCATGCTGTGTGCCATCACCAGATTCCCTAATGATGTGGACATCTGCCTAGAAGGGTGTCACACAGATACATGACCATTAACAGACAAATGGACTCAGGCCACATACCACAGCATCCATTGTCAACCACTTTGAGGAGAGTGATGTCCACACATATTATCACAGTACTAAATATATCCTAGGCAGGGAGACCTGGGAAATCTGTGAAATAATCCTGTATGACATTGGCAGACTGAGACAGGCTCAAGGATGGTACAGGATGTGATATGCCAGCTGTATCCACCAGTACATACTATCAGTGTGAAGCCCCTGCACTGGCCCAGTAATCAAGGAGCCACAATCCTCACTACTATCACCAGTGAGTGACGTTCACAATGGGAGGATGACAAATACACAGTAAAGTACAATTAACCTTCAGAGCACACAGAGATCACAGTCAGCCTGGGGCTGGGTTCTCCCTCTCTCTCCAGATCCCCAATAAGATTCCCCACTGGCACAGATATAAAGTTAACATCTCAGCAGAGCACCCAAGCAAATACATCCATTACCCTCTCTATCCAACCTGTGCTTTGTCTCCCTGCCCAAGTACCTAACACACACACATACTTTGAGATATGATTTCTGAATCACTCACACACACACACACACACACACACACACACACACACACACACACACACACACACTCACTCCTGGGAAAGGCTGGCACAGGTTTACTAGCTATGGCCCTTTTTGCCCACACTTAAAGTTAGTTCTGAGTGCCACAATCCAGCTCTATATCAGCTACTATAAGGCCCTTACCAAAGGGTGACAAATCCTACTGTGTGATCTGCTTATTAGCCAAATGGTAAGTGTGATCAAGACCGAGTCTATTGGAGTGGGCTATACAGTGTCACTGAATGCACATGCAAGTACTCTCAGAGCTTACTTAGTTCTATACAGACCAGACACAATTACAAGGTTTACCTATATTTAATAATAACTAATAAAGGATCAAGACAATACTCAATCAGTACAGTAACTACAGAGTTCAGACTCACAGGGAATAATTTCAGACAACATTGCAGGACAATCTGAAATAATTACAGTAAAGATCTATGGTAATAGATTCATAGGTTCATAGGATGATACTAGGCTACTGGTCTGGACGTCCTAATGGGCCTCGCCATGACTTTGGCCCATGTTCCTTCAAAGTCAGCACTTGTTTCCCCTGTCCAGCAGGGACACAGGTGGGATCCCAGGGGTGTATGTTCTGTTTCCCATCCAGTCATCCAGGTTCCTCTTAAAGAGGCCTAGAGAGGTGCTCTGCATGACATGGAGTGGGACTCTATTCCACAGTTGGCTGCATCTTTGGGACACAAATCTATCCCGCAAACAACTTCTATTCATGTCACAAACCAGGTTAAGGTCTTGCATGCAGGTTGCATGAGTTTAGGTTGTCTTACAGATATACAGCAACTCCATCAAGGCTGGGACAGACATGGTCTTGTATGCCAAACACAGGTCACCTCTAAGCAGTTTGTATGAGACTGAGTAGAGGGACAGGGTTTTTATCCTATCTGTATAGGATATGTGTTTGAGACCCTGGATTTTCCTAGTCAGGAACCTCTGTGGTCTCTCCAACCGCTGCATGGGCATGGTAAGGTGCATGCCGAAGGTGGCACTGTACTCAATAATGGGTCTGATAAGGGATGAATACAGCTATGTTATGACCTCCTTGTTCCTGAATGACATACCTAATTTATGTTTATGGCATGTAGACAGCCTTCTGTACAACGTAGGTAACATGGCAGTCAAAAGTCAGGTTACCCATGTACCTCACTACCGATTGCATGCTTAGTATGTTGTTATTAATGTCATAAATATTGGGGATGACAATTTCCCCAAAGGGGATAATGATGCATTTCTTAACATTCATTTTGAGGCCATGCTTCTGGCACCAGTCATGATTTTGGGTAAGGCCCTCTTGGAGGATGTTCACATCACTAGGGGAATGTAAGACAACACTCAGCTTGCAGTCATCTGCACACTTGGTCAGCCACAGACCACTGGTTAGTTGCTTGCATCTCAGACAAGTATATGCTAAACAGCAGAGGCCCCAACAATGTTCCTTGGGATACACCGCTAGTTATGAGTCTACTACTAGAGGTGGCTTCCCCTACTTTGACTGAGTGGGTTCTATCAGTGAGCCAGTTACCTACCTATCTGGTAATATATGGGCTGATGGTTTACTATCACAATGCTGACGTGCACTTGCATGGCTATGAAGTATTCGAACAACAGATATTCGAATACTTCATATTTCAGCAGGTGATGTGAGTGAACGTTACCATTGCGAATGGACTGTGCATTCGCAATTCTAACGTTCGCTCATGTGAGGGGATCGCGGTACAGTGCGGTTAGGGAAATACATCCCTTTCCTCACTGTAGTGCGATCTCGGAGTTGGAATATTAAGTTGGGGGGTGTGAGGGTGCAGGGGGGGTGCAGCCCCCCTGCATAACTGTGCGTTTAGGCTAGTTAGGTAGGTAGTTACGGGACGGGTGGGAGTGCTGTGTATTGCCAAAAATGTTGCGAGTAACATTTTCGACAATACACAGCTGTTTTCGACATTAGGAAAATTCGGAAATGTTCATTTCCGATGTATAAATTCAAAAATGCAGACACGTTTTGTTCTGATTTTTGAATTTATGATAGTAAACTGGGCTGATACATAGCTGGGATGGTTTATGTATTATGCCTGAGTGTGGAATAGTGTCAAAGGCTTTTGCTAGGTCAAAGCAGGCACTTTGCACTGTCTTCCCCTTGTCCATGGCTTTTGTGACTGTTTTGAAGAAATCAACCATGTTTAACAGCTGTGATCTCCCTTTGACAAAAACAAACTGTGTGGGGTGCAGCATTTGGAGTTTGCCAATGTCCTTGTTTATAAGGTTAATGATAACACATTCCATGGCCTTGCAGATCAGAGTACTTAGGCTGATGGGCCTATAATTGCCTGAGTCAGTGGATGCTCCAACTTTGTGTAGGGGGATGACAGTGGCCTTCCTCCATGCAGCTGGGATGAAGCCAGTGCTCAGGCTGTGGTTGAATAGGGTGTCTAATGGTGCTGAGAGCTCATGCCTGAGTTCATGTAGGATGCAGCCTGGGATGTTATCATGTCCCATGGAGGCTGTATATTTTGGCTTTGAGAGAGCAGTGATGGCCTGATCCCTAGATATAAGGGGAAGGGGACAGGTACTGGAAATGTCATGATTTACTGATGGGGGGACAGAGGGGTGACATTTTTGCTGAATCTGTCAGCCAGCAGGTTTGCTATATCTACAGCATTTGTATATTTGTTGTCCTTGACCACCAGTTCTAAACAGATCTGGGTGCTACCTATGTGAAGAAGGCCTTATGATTGTCTCTAGTAGATATGGCCAATCTGGATTCAGAGTTTGCTTGGGAGGATTTCACTAGTGCTCTTATATGGCTGTTTAGGCTAAGGAGAGATTGCTTCCAATTGGGCACCTGCTCCTTCTTGGTCCTGGACAGGTTAGCGGTTAGTGGGAGGTAGTGGTGGGAGGTTAGTGTAATAGTTAAGGTGCTTACCTTACAAACCCAAGGTGCAGGGTTTGATTCTCACATGGGGTAACTGGCTAGGCTTAATTGGCCCCCGAGAACAGTTAGCCTAGTACCAATCTATGAAACTATGAGAGATTGCTTCCAATTGGGCACCTGCTCCTTATTGGTCCTGGACAACACTTTTTTCTTTTGTTAGAGTTTATTTATTGCAGATGCCAGGCAGAAACTGTTGACAGCGGGTTTATATCAGTTCATCGAAATGCCTGAAGTTCAAACACCATATGTCCAAACTTCAAATCACAAACTGCAAAAACATTGAAGTCTTAAAAACAGCGATTTTTTTCCCCAAGGAAAAAAAATTGCTCTTCCAAAAAACACACATGCAACACAAACACACCAAAACAATGTCAATCCACACACATACACTCAAAATCCTACATCTAACCCTACACTAAACTGTACATACACTACTACCTATCCACTTACCTTAACCCAAACCCTAACCCTAAGGTCCATCACTATTGCACACTCACCTGACCCATGCCCTAACCCTAACTCACCTATCCCGCCCTTACCCTAAAGTCTTTCACTATCGCACACTCACCTCACCCACGCCCTAACCCTAACTCACCTAACCCGCACCCTAACCCTAATATCCACACAATCACACACTTACCTGAACCCGACCTGTAACTTCCCACCACAGTCCTGATACTCACAAAGCCACAGAAATGGCCCACCAAATTCTTTCCCTGGGAAAGAATTTGGTGGGCCACAGCTTCACGATTACCAGTGTTCGAACTTTACAGTTCGAACATCTGGTATTCAATATTCAGCCATTTCAACGGACTGATATAAACCCGTTGACAGCACATTCCTATTCTAATTGTAATTCTCAGGGTTTAGTTTACTTAGTTACCTGTGGTGCCTGCAAAGGCTTTTATGTTGGAAAAACTGAAAGGCAACTAAAACGCAGGATTTGCAAACACATTATTGATGTTAGCAAAAGGAACAACAGCAATGCCTTATTTAGGCATACATTATTATGTTCCAATGCCAGTTTTTCCTTCTTTGTGATTGAAATAGTTCACAAGGACTTGAGAGGTGGTCCTTGGGAATCTAAGTTAAGAATACAGAGAAGCCTTTTGACAGATTGTACTCGAGGCCAATAAACCTCCAGGTTTAAACTACAGTATTTCCTTGGTTCCCTTGTTAAAACCCTATATTCACAAGCTTCATTTATGCTCAATACAGAAATCATTATAAATCATTTTTAAAAGATGTTTTTTAAAAAAGGTTTTTAAGAAAAATTTTTTAAGTTTTTAAACAACATTGTAAATAAAGGGAGAATGTATGTTTTCAGACAAGTGGTTCTAATTCAGTTTTGTGAAGATTTTATGAATCAATTAGCTTCAACAATTAACTTTAACAAATGGTCTAAAATGATTGGTCATCTAAACTGTGATGTAATTCAAATAATATATAAAAGCATTTATTTTCTTAAAATGGATGTATAACTGATGAAGTTGGCGACGAAAACGTTTTAGTGGATACGTTAGTGGATACGTTATAGTGCTTTTGTATTTCAAAGATCCGGTCTTTGTGGTGGAGTGTTTTTACAGTGCTTATTAAAGCATTCATTACCTTTGGAGCCTCGATTTATTTGTGCTTGGTGGACACTCTACTCTAATTCCCTTGTTAAAACACAGGTCTGCCAAACTTTGATTAAATAACTTTGTGTTATGTTAAATGTCTTTTTTATATAATTTTTTATTATATATGTATTTTATAAAATAGTTACATTTTTACACTTTTCATTTTTCAACACAATATGAATTTATTTTTAACTGTAGGTGCATATTATCTATTTTATATATTTTTAAATTCTTAATTCTCAAAGCGTTTCTATGATCTATTTATTATGTAAGTTACATTATATCTTTAAACATAAAGCATTGTTTAATTGATTAATTAACTTAATGAGTATATATAGTGATGTAGCAGTATTCAATCATTTACGACATCTGATTAAGTATTTTGGATACTTGGATGAAAACACTTGTTTGTTTCTGTTGTGGCGTTAATCTAATAAACCAGTCTATTTTGTGTTTCAACATTACCCAGGAGTTTCCTTTGTGGTGCCTTTCATTTCTAGTCCAGATTCTTTGGGTTTTGGTGGTTTTCGCTGGACTTTGCTCAATTCTTTTTGGTCACTGCAGATGTCTACCAGATAGGTTTACTCTTCCTTGCAGAGGATGATTTAGTCCTGTCAGGTATTCCTGATTCCATGCATCTATATAAATGATCACATAGAAATTTGGTATAGTTTTGGATACTAATGTCAGTTCCTAGAGAGGAGGAGGGGGCTGTGAAGCTGTTTATACCATCCATCAGGAGGCTGTAATCAGCTTTGGAAAAGTTTTTTTATTTGACCTTAGCTAGAGGGGGGATGCAGGAGATGGTGACTTCAAACATGACCACTTTATGGTCTGATCTTACAAGGGAGGATGATATTGCAGGGATGCTGCAGTGGTTACTCGTGTTGATTAATACCAAGTCCAAGATATTATCACCTCTTGTGGGGGTATCGACTAGCTTTTCCAAAGCATTTGCATTGACAAAATCAAGGAATCTCTGACCATTTGTGTTCTGGCATGAGTAGATCTTCCAGTCTATGTCTGGGTAGTTAAAGTCACCCAGGATCAGGGTAAAGGTTGAATCTTGATAGATTTGAAGAGGTCTAGATGGGTACTCTGGGCATCTTGAGGCAGATTTGGGGGCCGGTAGCTAGCTATGATTTGTATAGGGGTCTTGTCAATGGTTAACTGAACCTGGAGTGTCTCCTGTGTATCATACAATTTGACCAGCCTGGAAATGTGTATGTCTTTAATATATATTGAAACTCCACCTCCTTTGGCTTTACTATCCACAGTTTGGGGTATGAATGTATGATAGGATGAGTAACCAGGTATGGCTAAAGTGCTTTTGACAGCTTTGAACCAGGTTTCTGTGACTACGCAGATATCAACACTTTCCATGGTTAAGACTGTTTGCAATGAGTGCAGTTTCATGTTTAGACTCCTAGCATTTAGCAGCATGACCTATAATTTGGGTTTTGCTGCAATTGTTATGTTGGTAATTTTAACTTCATCACTTTCCTTCCAGTATTCCTGCCTGTACCATTTAAATAAGGCATATTTCCCCCTTTACCATCACTGGACCATTTTCAAAAATGCTGAGCAAAGCTGAGCAATGCGCATACCCGCTAAGCTGAGTTGAGCAGTGCTTAAGGTGACAAATGCGGAGCAGTGCTTAGCAGTGTGCAAATCCAGTTAGCTGAGCTGAATACTACTTAGAATGGGACTTCTTAGCAATGCTCATGCAAGCTAAGCAGAGCTGAGCACTGCTAAGTATTTCTCAGACAGTTGCTGTTTATGCATTGCTTAGCTTGGTTTAGCAGTGCTTAGTAAAACTGAGCTAAGGGCAAAAATATTTTTCATTTAATAAAGAAGTCAGAATTGAATAGTAATTACTCATTACTGGCACATTATTATTAAGTGTATATATTTTACTTAAGGAATAACTGACAACATTGATGTGATATATTAAGATTTACCCATGGTTGTTGTGATTTAATCATGAGTGTGAAGCTAGAGTGATTAAATAAAGGCAACTGTGGGTAAATGATAATATTCCACAACCATGAGGTTGGTTATTGCTATTATACAATGACATTATTTAAGAGAAAATATTTACGTTTCTTAAATAAATGTCTTTGTATACCAGTGCTGTGCTGTCCTTCCACGTTTTTCCAGTATCTGGGTGCTTTTTCTGATGTACTGTGCATGCATATTGGACTTGCATTCCCACATGTACCCAATACATCAGTGCTTTACAAAGGAAGCAATGCAGAAAAGAAGGTCTCTGTTGCTCCATTTTTGTTTTCTATTTTTTTTTTTTAATGTACAAAAATAAAATGTCGGACAGTTTAGTGATAGGAGAGAGAGATAGAGAATGGAGGAAATACAAGGAAAATTAAGTATGTGTCTTTAGTTTTGAATAATGTACCTGATTTTCCTAGTATTTTCTCTGTCCTGTCTCTCTGCTATGTCCAGAGTCTGGATTATGTTCTTTTTTTTTTTGTTAAAAAAAAGAAAATACAAAATTACAGTATATAGCAAAGGAATAGAGTCAGAGCAACTTTACCTTTTTCCATTGGTATATGCTAGGATTTACAACGGGCATGCTGATTGGGCTGAACAATCAGTGTGCTCATTTTGGAATATCAATGACCAGTAATTGTATAAATTACATCACCTCCCCCTATGTGCTTTCATTACATTACCTTGGAGTGTGACTGTACTGTATGAGACACTTGTGCTTAAATGGGGATTTTCAACTTATATCGCTACTGAAACTGGGAATTTGGACCAGCTATGCTACCCTGGTTAACAAATATTAATTACTACATCAATAAATAAAATAATGTTGAGTGTGGAAGAGAGGTGAAAAGAGAGTACAGGCAGGGTGGAATGGGTGGAGAAGAGTGTCAGGAGTGATTTGTGACAAATGGGTACCAATAAGAGTGAAAGGGAAGGTCTACAAGAGGGCAGTGAGATCAACTATATTATATGGATTGGAGACAGTGGCATTGACAAAAAGGCAAGAGTCAGAGCTGGACGTGGCAGAGTTAAAGATGTTAAGATTTGCACTGGGTATGATGAGGATGGACAGGATTAGGAATCAGTATATTAGAGGGTTAGCTCAGGTTGGATGGTTTGGAGACAAAGCCAGAGAGGTGAGATTGTGTTTGTTTGGATATGTGCTGAGGAGGGATGCTGGGTATATTGGCAAAAGGATGCTAAGGATGGAGCTGCCAGGTAAGAGGAAAAGAGGAAGGCCTAAGATGAGGTTTATGGATGTGGTGAGAGAAGACATGCAGGTGGTTGGTGTGACAGAGCAAAATGCAGAGGACAGGAAGAAATGGAAACATATAATCCACTGTGGTGACCCCTAACGGGAACAGCCAAAAGAGAAGAAGATTAAATACAATAAAAAAATATAAAATTGCTTTCCCATGTAAAAGCTGAATGGACTGTCTTGGTGTTCAGCTCTGCACCTACTACATGCTAAGCCATGACTCTAACCACTAAGCTAACAGAGCTCTCTGAATTCCAGCAATACATTTGTATATAGCTTCTTCTATAGATGAAATTTGGACCGCTCCGTTAGTTAACAGAGAGGTCAAAATTTCAGCTATACAACAAGCTATATAGAAATGTATAGCTGAAATTTGGACAGCTCTGTTAATTGAGTGGTTAGAGTTATGGCTTGGTATGTAGTAGGTGAATGGTTTGAATACCAAGACAGAATGTTAGCTTTTACATGCTGAGCAAGGCTAATGTAAACTGTTAACCTTCACATTATTAGATAAGTGTTCAGGGACATTTTCTTTCTTGTTTTAGTGCTGTAAAGCACTTTTACAATGCAGGGGCTGTGTTACAGCTACTGTGACACACCCCCTACAAGAAGTGTGTTCATATTCCAAAGCCTCTCAACTGTACAGATTTTCACATGATGTCCAGATTTGTGCCTCATATTCTTGGTCCATTTATCATTGTGTTTCCCTGGCAAATCAGTGACAAATCATTAAAGACTGCAGTTAGAAAATATTGAGGGACCTTTGAGTTTCACACATACTCTTCAGAAAATCCATGCTAATGCAAGACCTGTCGTTCTATCAACTTTCTAAGTTTGTAAGGGCAATACTTAGAAATGTTCCCTAGAATGTCCGGTTTTGCATTAGCATGCATTTTCTTAATGATACAGAGTCTGTATCTCAAATGATTTTATTATTTAGGGACTTCAATTCTCAGTGATTTGCCAGAAAACCAATAATTTTATGGGGGACAGACCAAAACTATGGGGCAAACATCTGGACATTCTGCGAAAATCTGTAGAGTTGAGAGGTATGATAAAGTGTCGTACGGCACTTTCACAATGCAGGGAGTGTGTCACAGTACCTGTCACACACTCCATGCATTGCTTTCGCTTGTCATTCTTAATTTCAGTGTCCACGGACACCATTATCTAATGTAAGGTGCCATACAGCACTTTCACAATGCAGGGGGTGTGTCACAGTACCTGTCACACACACACTGCATTTACTTCACTTGCCATTAAGTATTTCAGTGTCTGTGGACACTGTGTTTTTTTTTTGTAAAGTGTTGTACGGCACTTTTACATTGCAGGGGGCATGTTACAGATCTGCGGGTACTGTAACACACCCCCTAGCACTCATACAGTATCCATGTCCATGGCTCCCTCTCAGTAGCGTGCCTTCATTAATATGTAAGGCATGCTGCAGAGAGGGGTATGTGGACATGGACACCATTCACTCCATGTAGGAATAACGCCATCCCTCATGGAGTTTACTGAATCCTGGGGCATGACTTTTTCTTTTGAGTCTATTTATGGAAAATTTAGGCCAATAAAACCAAACCCCACTAGCTGTGGACATGCATGTTTCTGCCTTCTTATGGCAACATCAGCACAGCATAAGTGGAATGCTGGTGCCCTTTTTACTCATTGCTTTAGGCTGCCTGTGAAAGAAGGAATCTTGCTTGTGGCCACTTTAAATGGTCATTACTGCATTGGCTTATCATTTTTTTTTTTACTTTTTCAGTGTAAGAGTTAAATTAAATGTTTATGCTGCCTAGTGAGAGAAGAAACCCTGCTCTGTCCTAGACCAAATCTCATACTCCAGGAAAAATATAAGCAGTTTATTTCACTGATTGATTAGTGTCACCTTCTTCTTCTTCTTCTGGCTTTTCCCAGTTAGGGGTCGACACAGCGGATCACCTTGTCTGCTCATGATTGGCAGTGGAGTTTTACGCTGTCATATTGCCAGCCCGGCGCCCAACCTTCCACAGAAGGCACACACACACGCACACACTCACACCTAGGTCCAATTTAGAGTGTCCAATCAACCTACAGCTTGTCTTTGGGATGTGGGAGGAAACCGTAGCACCCGGAGGAAACTCATGTGATCACAGGGAGGACATGCAGACTCTGCACAGAAGGCACCCCAGCCAAAGATCGAACCGGAGAACCTCTTGCTGTGAGGCGGCAATGCTAACCGCTGTACCACCGTGGCTGCCTTGATTAGTGTCACCTGATGTTTTAAATTATTTTTCACAATGCACCTCTATGCCCCATTTGGCTTGATTTCTCAGAACAACACATCATAGAGCAGTAGGTGAACAGTGTACGCCATTTGGTGTAAGTATCCTGTGGAAACCTGGTCTTTGGTGTCCCTGGTTTAACTACACAACCGGAGTTGACCACCAAGACAGTCCCACAAATGAAGAGTTTAATTCCAACTTTGTCAGATACTTCTATCCATCTCAGTGATACTTTCAGCTTCTAAAACAAATTGCTAAGTCAGGTTTATTGCCTTAATAATTTCCCATTCCTTTTTTGACTAAGTACTGAAAAGTATTCATCCCTTTACCAGGTATTCCAGATTGCTGACATAACAACCTCCCACCTCACCTTATTCATTTTTTATTCAAGTTTTAACTGGATGGGGTCAAACTGTATATTTATTGCCACTTATTCCAATTAATTTTATATTGCTTTGCCAGATATTCCACTCTAGCTAATTATTTCATCGTCCTACCTAATCATAGGACTACATTATACTGTTACACCAATTTTCTCCAGCCTGCTAGCACTAGACGATAAACCACCAAAAGGCTGCTGTTCCAAGTTTAAAACAAATCAAAAAAAGAACACACATAAAACTCCAGCGGATCAGCTGTGTAGCCTTCAAGGAGTATAAACTTACAAACTTGAGCAACTATAATGGGTACTAGATGGTTGATCAAATTTACATTTCTACGAAAATCAAATGGCCTACTCAATAGACACGAAAAGGCACTAAACCAAAACCTTAATTTGCAGAATCCCGTTTAAGCAAAAGTGGTCCTAGTAGTGTGAGATGCAGGGCCACAAGTGCGTAACAGTGCTGTTGAACAGTGGATATGCTGGCAGCTGTAAGTAAGCTTTTTACAGGTGAATGTGTTTCACTGTAATTTTATAGCCCTGTTAACTTGCATATGCAGATAGCACTACAGTAACTTTCGGGGAATTTACGTGTGTTGTTACTGTAGTGCGATCTTGGAGTTGGTATATATAATTTGCAGGGGGTGTGTGGGTGCAGCCCCCCACATCGGGGGTGCAGAGGGACTTGCCCCCTTGCAAAAATGGAGAGTATATGTTTTTGCTTGTGTGATGTATATATTCATGATGTTTCAGTGTTTTGTAATTAGTTGGGTTGAGGTTTCAGTTTAGTGTGTTTTCATTACTATCATCTCGATCATTTGATTTTCATAGAAATGTAAATTTGGTCAATCAACTAGGACCCATGCACACACACACACACACACACACACACACACACACACACACACACACACACACACACAATTATCAAATTAAATAATTAATCGATAATTAAATTAGATGCCCCCAGTTACATTCAGCATTAAGACTCCAAGGAATTAAAGTGCCATACTTTAAAATAAAAATAGAGTGTTTCTATAGAAGCTTATTTTTAAATACTGTATCATCACCATATTTTGAGTATATTTGTTGCAGAATGCTAGCCTGCAAGCCAGAAGGAGGACCTATATGACATAACTTAAAATCCAGAGAAAGTGGGCTATCACAATTAAGTTTTTGAAGTTTCATACATGTTCCTGAGGCCTAAGTTTGAATGCTCTCTTAGTTTCCCCCTACATAAAATAAGTGAAATGGGCATTTAAGTATGCATATCACTCCTTCAGTATTACAAGTATATCTAGCAGTAGGTACAAACCTAACACCATTGATCTTAAAAAAACATTTCTGAACATATAATATCACAGTCAAAGGAGGCAGCGGAACACAGCAGTAAAATTCAAGAATTTAATCTCAGAACAAACAGTAAGCGCTTTTGCAGCAGCAGCTGTTTCATCAGACAAATAAAGATCCAAACTGTCGTACTTTTAAACAGCAAAGCAGCTAATTAGCATGCAAAAACAATTAGGAATTAACAAGAGCCCTTAAAGCCACACCAAAAAATGCATCTCAAAGCTCATTATATAAACATAAAAACATTTAATTCATAAAAACATATAAAGCATTTCATTCAAGAGCCAAAGAATGCAACTCAGAATTCATTATATAAACATGAAAACATTTCATACATAAAAACATATAGAACATTTCATTCATAAAAGTCATTATAAAAATGCTGAACATAATTAATATCTATCTGGCCAAGGGCTTATTCATTAAAACTGGTTTAATAGAACATTTATCATTGAGGCCTTTTCCCATATTAGCTTTCATTCTAATAATCCAGTTCAATTCTTTGCTTTCTACCTTAGTTCTATGTGGGCTCCCCCTTATACCCACATTGACTGTTTCAACAGCCATAAACTTAAAATTGTGCTGAGCACCTAGTAACATGATGTACTTAGATAGAGCATTAGTCTCAGTTCTCCTGGAGCTATCATACTAATGCTCCCTCATCCTGTCTCGTAACCTGCGTGTTGTCATCCCAATGTAGAAACAGTAGTAAACTGTGCAGTAGGCTAAATAAACTAGATTCACTGTGTTACAGTTAGCTTTAGCTCTGAAAAACATCTTTCTATGCACATCTGGATGTTCAAATGCAGCACTACTGTCAATCAAATGACGGTAGTTACATGCCCGACAAGGAAATGTACCAATATTAAGCTGTGTATCAGTATTGGAGTTAAACTTTGGATAACATTGCAATTTCTTAAGTGATCTCTTGTTCTTATACATATAGCTCGGGGCTTCTCCTACTATTGATTCCACTTTCTCATTAGATCTAAGTATATCCCAGTGTTTAGCATAGATGTCCTTCAAGAATCTAATGTTGTTGGCATAAGTAACTGGTAATCAGTTTACAGTTGGTCACTTTCTGTTTGCAAGATTGAGTGGGTGAAGAGAAATATGGCTTACCCTCCTGAGTTCTAGATGTATATGCTCGAGCTGCAACCGAGCTAATTTCTTTCTTATTATAACCCCTCTCAAGGAATCGCTGTTCCATATGTTTCAATTCACAAGAGAAGGTGGAGTCACCTGCTGTCATTCTGGATGTTCTTAACATCTGTGCTGTCACAACATTGTTAAAAATGTGCCCAGGATGCATACTCTGTCTGTGGACAAACGTATTCCTATGGCAACTTTTCCTATAGATTTCAGAAGTAAAAGCACCATCAAGTCCGCTGGTAATACTAACATCAAGAAAATCCATACTTACAGTAGAGCTACTGGCCATCAAACTAAGAAAGTCAGTACTACTGTTGAGCTGACCACGATATTGAGACAGCTCATCACCAGTACCCTCCCACAGGAGGAAAAGATCATCAACAAATCTATAAAAAATAACCTGTCCAGACCTGAGCTGAGGTATGATATGCATCTCCTCCAATTTTGCCATAACGAGGATGGTGTAGCTATTGGCACAAGAGGTGCCCATAGCTACGTCATCCCTTTGTTTAAATATATCTTCTTCAAAGATAAAAATGTTATTGTCAAAAATAAGTTCTATAAGCATACACAGTAAATCTATCTTGTGAATCTCATAAGTGCCATCTTGCTTTAGATAGTCTCCCAACATCTCTATCCCTGTGTCATTGGGTATGCACGTAAAAAGGGATTTCACATCTAATGCTATCATAATGCAACCAGCAACAGGTGGTTTAACTTGTATGTGAGCAAATAAGTCCCTAAGGAACTGTTCAGTGTCCTTTAAAATATAATAGTTCTTAGCTAAGATTGGTTTCAAATGTTGTTCAACATAGATGGGAAGGAGTTCAGTGCACCATCCCCTTCCAGCTACTATTGGTCTCATATGGGGTTTACTGGCATGCTTATGTATTTTAGGGAGGCCCTGTACAGTGGGTAAAGTTGGTTCTTGTATAATAAAATAATTAAAAAGATCAAGACTAATATGTCCATGCTGCAAACATTCAAACAATTCATTATACACTCTACTAATAGACTGTTCAACCTGTTGCATTGTAAATGGAATATAAATTAATGGATCATTGAGCATAGTATACATTGCATCCTTGTAAAATGTATAATTCATAACTACAAGACATCCACCTTTGTCTGCTGGTCTAAAGCTCAAGGTAGAATCCTGACACAATTGTCCTAGAGCTAACCTCTCATTAACTGACATGTTACAAAACGACTTTGTATTGCTATTATTTCCACACAATGCATAAATGTCCCTAATGCATGCTTTTTCAAAAACTTCAATAGCATCAACTTTAGGTGGTATAAAGCAACTAGTTTTCCTAAAAATAATAGCATTATTATTACTAGTGTCATATGAATCATTAAAAAACATCTTAAAACTGACATTTCTAGTAAAAGTCTTAAGTTCTATAATGTTTTCAGTTAGAATCATTTTTGTAGCTGGAATGAAATTCATACCTTTGTTTAGAAGGTTCATTTCAATGGCCGTTAGTCTACGACTAGATAAATTCCAAACTAGCATTGTTCCCACATCTTCTTCAATGTTAACGGAGTCCCTTCCTCGGCCGATGCCTTCCTCTTGAATCGTGCTCTCCCCAAAGTTCATAAAAATTAGATGTACGAATGGGAAGAGGGTTAAACAACAAGCCGTTTGCATTAAACAGCAGAGTTGGAGCACAAGTAGTTGCCACTGTATGGGAAGAATCCTTCATTCGTGCTCCATTATCCGACACACTAGCTGAATTAGTGCTGATGTCATCCGCAGACAAAGGGCATGTACATAAGCCTGAGGGTACCTCCCTCAAGCTATGTTCAGTATGTGGTTTCTCAACATTTAAGGTGGAAAGAGAAGGAACAACAGGAGCCTTAGTATTAAATACAGTCAGTTCTGGTCCTTGAACAGGATCATTGGAAGATGTTTTAGAGCACCTGGTGTTCACATTAATGTTTGTAGTAACAGATCTCTCCTCCCTAGGCCAAGCGAAGACTCTTCCATTAGAAAAGACAGCAATATCACGTTGTATCTTTCTCCTTTTATTGTTGAGCATCTGTCTTTCATAGGCTGCAATAGAGTCTATAATGTGTTCAACCTTAATGTCTGCAACTGAATGTGGATATATCTCAGAAACCCATTTGTGCTTTCTCAATATCAGATAACAAATTGTCCTCATGTGGTTTAAAAAATTGTATTGAGTCTCATATAGCTATAACTTGTATCCAAGTTAATTTGCTGCCATTGAGTCAAAAGATCATTATAAGTGTTGCCATAGGTAGGCATAGTTAAAACCCTTAAGCCACGAGGAACAGTACGCAAATTGAGACATGCCTCAAAATGGAATCTCTGTGTTTTTAGTCTAATTAATCTTCTGGCATAATTTTCAAGCTTATGTAAATCACTTCTCAGGGCATTTGAGTCATACTCACAGTTATTCAGAGTAGGAGGTTCATTATCTTCTGGTAGAATGTCCAATAAGGGATTCTCAGTGCTCCCAAGTAAAGATTAAAAGTTCTTACGGTCAGTAAAAGTCACGCTATTCAGCTCAGACGAGTTGGAAGAATCCCATGGTTGACAACAACCTTCTGCCATGTCCTTACACCAAATCCCACACAGTATAAGGCAACAAAGAACAAACACTATGGTGTAGGTAAACCGGTCCTCCAAAAAATAAGTCATACAATATCACAGTCAAAGGAAGCAGCAGAATACAGCAGTAAAATTAAAGAATGTAATCCCAGAACAAACAGTAAGCGCTTTTGTAGCAGCAGCTGCTTCATCAGACAAATAAAGATCAAACTGTAGTACTTTTAAACAGCAAAGCAGCCAATTAGCATGCAAAAATATTTAGGAATTAACAAGAGTCCTTAAAGTCACACCAAAAAATGCAGCTCAAAGCTCATTGTATAAACATAAAAACATTTAATTCATAAAAACATATAAAGCATTTCATTCAACAGCCAAAAAAATGCAGCTCAAAGCTCATTATATAAACATAAAAACATTTAATTCATAAAAACATATAAAGGATTTCATTCAACAGCCAAAGAATGCAACTCAGAATTCATTATATAAACATGAAAACATTTCATACATAAAAACATATAGAACATTTCATTCATAAAAGTCGTTATAAAAATGCTGAACATAATTTGGCTAAGAGCCTATTCATTAAAACTGGTTTAATAGAAAATTTATCATTGAGGCCTTTTCCCATATTAGCTTTCATTCTAATAATCCAGTTCAATTCTTTGCTTTCTACCTTAGTTCTATGTGCCCCCCCCCCCATACCCACAATGACTGTTTCGACAGACATAAACCTAAAATTGTGCTGAGCACCTAGTAACATGATGTGCTTAGATAGAGCATTAGTCTCAGCTCTCCTAGAGATATCATATTGATGCTCCCTCATCCTGTCTCGTAGCCTGCGTGTTGTCATCCCAATGTAGAAACAGTAACAAACTGTGCAGTAAGCTAAATAAACTAGATTCACTGTGTTACAGTTAGCTTTAACTCTGAAAAACATCTTTCTATGCATATCTGGATGTTCAAATGCAGCACTACTGTCAATCAAATGACAGTAGTTACTTGCCCGAGAGTAGTTACTTCCTTCTAGTTCCACCTTAAATGTTGAGAAACCACATACTGAACATAGCTTGAGAGAGGTACCCTCAGTCTTACGTACATGCCCTTTGCCTGCGGATGACATCAGCACTAATTCCGCTAGTGTGTCGGATAATGGAGAACGAAGGAAGGATTCTTCCCATACAGTGGTAACTACTTGTGCTCCAACTCTGCCATTTAATCCAAACGGCTTGTTGTTTAACCCGCTTCTCATTCGTACATCTAATTTTTACAAACGACCTTTGGGGAGAGCACTATTCAAGAGGAAGGCATCGGCTGAGGGGACTCCGTTAACATTGAAGAAGATGTGGGAACAATGCTAGTTTGGAATTTATCTAGTCATAGACTAATGGCCATTGAAATGAACCTTCTAAACAAAGGTATGAGTTTCATACCAGCTACAAAAATGACTTTAACTGAAAACATTATAGAACTTAAGACTTTTACTAGAAATGTCAGTTTAAAGATGTTTTTTAATGATTCATATGGCACTAGTAATAATAATGCTAATATTTTTAGGAAAACTAGTTGCTTTATACTGTTGTAATAGCCTAAGCTATAGAAGTCCTACCCCCTGTGCCGTACCTGGCTGCTGCGCACACTGTTTGGGTCCTTGTCCTACACCTGGTGAACTTGTCCAGTCAGCACCTGAACTACCAGAAAATCCCTCTCTTTGAAGTCACTGGAAACTGTCAGGACTCTGGAAATCCCCACCAGCTCCTTGAGAAGCCAGCTTCATTAGGACAGTGAAAGTATGTGCTAACCTTCAAACCTGACCCTTGTAGCAATATCTCTGTTTTTAAGAACTCTGCTACCTTAGGCAAGTTTCCCTCTCAGCTTAGCCAGCAGCCTACAACCCCCTCCAATTAGACTTTTTTCCTGCTCAGTTGGCCTTCGCAGTTTGACTACCTATTCTCTCTTCTTGTATTTTTGTACTCTACCCCCTCTCTCCTACAGTCTGGCCCCTTGTAAGTGGGTTGTCTCCAAAATCAGTTGCTATTAACTCACTGGTCACTAAGAGGCATCTTTCTGTACTGTTCATTATCACTGACCCTGCTTTTTATCTCCCTATCAGACCCCCTAGCCCTACTTTAATACTTTTTTTTATTCTTCTCTCCCTAAAACCTGTTCTGCACTTCCCTTCACTTATCCCAGTATATATTCCTCACTACACCCTAGCTGTCTTACAAGTCTAAGCACCTTGTAGTAACCTTACTCCGTGTTCCTGACTATACCTAGGATACACTAGCCTGCTGACCTTCTTCAGCTTTCTCACACTACTAAACTTAATTAATTTACCTGCTTCTTTCTCCCGTACTACTGATTGTCTTCCTTGGGTGTCTACTCTCTTGTCTCTGCTCCGTTAAGCCCTTCAAGTGGCTCACTCCACTCCCCTCCCTACCCCCAATTCCCACCCACCCCCAGGGATCCTACATTTAACTTGCCTCTAGACACACCTCTTACTTCTTCTACCCAATCATACTCACAGCCTCACAAATTGGGTACCACCCTTCACTTAGCCACACCTACTTACCTACTATAAGAGATGCAGCTATTTAGCCAAACTGGAGGCTGAGCTCTCTCAACTCAGGACTGGCAAGACCAGACAGGAGGAGAAGGCAACTACACACACCACAAAACCAGCCTCACATAATGCTACCACTCCACTGAATCAAGCACATAAACACACAAAGACATACTTGGAGGCTCTGAGTAAAAATTTACCTAAACAGCAGAGGCCTCCAAAGCAGACACCCAAACAACTGCTACCTCGAGACACCCCACAAGCAACACATAAACCACAAAAGCAGTGTGCAAAGCAGTCACAGCCCTTAAGGCCAAATACAACACCAAACATACTTGTCATAGGTGACTCCATAGTCAGACACACTGACGTCCCACTCATCAGGCTGAACAAGGAGAGGGTCACAGTAAGCTGCCTATCGGGCGCTAGAATCCGCCACATAACACAAGCACTCGGGTCACTCCATGGCAAGTACAAATATGACACAGTCATTGTCCATGCTGGTGTGAACGACCTGAGACGTACCTCCCTGGACTACATGAAAAGAGACATAGAGGAGCTCTCTGATTATGTAGCCCAGGCAGGTATGACCCTAACCCTGAGCAGTATCCTTCCTTCACAATATAGAGACAAGATGATCAGCTTTAACAATTGGCTGAATGTTTGGTGTCATTCAAAGGGGATCCAGTGTCTGTCTGCCTGGGATGACATGCTTGACAAGCCACGCTGCTGCGCAAGGGACGGCTTGCACCTGTCACCCCTGGGATTCCGGATATTGGCTAAGGCTCTTGCCACCCCCATAGTGCCTTTTTTAGGCAAGGCTCAAATTCTAAACCTACCACCCTAGAAAACAAAAATGGGAAGAAACTGAGGGTAATGCTGCTCAATGCCAGAAGTCTAAATCTCAAAATGCACGCACTCGAGGCCCTTCTCAGTATGGAGAACATCGATGTCTGTGCTGTAACTGAAACCTGGTTCAAGGCTCCTGAGAGCACCCGTGCACTATTAGGTTTTACCTCATATCATGCCCGCCCCAAAACCCCACCACACCACAAAAAGAGGGGTGTATCCATATTCATAAAGGATACCCACACCTCCAGGTTGGTGGCAACGCACAAGCTTCGAAACCATCCAGGTGCAACTAACCATAGGCAAAACTGCTCTACAAATTGTAGCATGCTACAGGCCACCCTCTCAAACTCAGGAACCCCACACAGCCTTCCTGAAGACACTGGAGGGTATAAATGTATCTCCAAACACCATCATATTGGGTGACTTCAACTACCCGAATATAGACTGGGAACATTACTCAAGCCCTAACTTTCTAGCCCAACGGTTCCTGGAGTTCATAAATTCAAATGCCATGGAACAGCTAGTCACTGTTCCCATGAGAGGAGAAAATATACTAGATCTCATTGTCACAAACATGGGGACAAAATGCTCCACACCAGAAGTATATCCCTCATTGGTGAGATCTGATCATAAACTAATCTCACTGGAAATCCACATCCCGCCCCCACCCCAAACAAAAAGACCATAGTGAAGAACTTCTCTAAAGCAAACTTCACACTACTCAAGACTGGTGTGGTATCCTTCAAGGCCCCTGAGCCAGTGGAAACCACAACCCAAGCTGCGGAAGCCCTTACAAATGCCTTCTATGAACACCTCCAGGACTGCATGGATCAGGCAATCCCAAATAAAACCAAGACTCTTTCCACAAAGGGCAAACGTCAGTCTGGTGGACCCCAGCCATTAACAAACTTTACAATAAGAGGAGAAAGCTATTACATGATAGAACAAAATCCATAAAAGGGAAGTCACCCCTGATCATTATTAGTAAAAAAATACGAGCACTCATAAAATCAACTAAGGCCAATTTTGAGAGAAAAATTGCCATGGATTCAAAGGACAATCATAAGGCCTTTTTCAACTATGTTAGGAACCTGGGTGGAAACTCCCAGATATGCTCAGAATTAGTCCAAAATGATACAAAAATCACTGAACCCACAGACATTGCCAACATACTGGCAGACAGGTTCAGTGCAAACTTCACCCCCCCCCCCCTAAAGGAGAGATAACTATCCCAGCCGAGTGTAGCCTCCCGGACATCTCAAATGCGCAGGTGAAATCTGCACTCTCTAAAGCTAATAACACAGCATCAATGGGACCGGATGGTGTCCCCGGCTGTGTGCTACACGAGCTAAATGAGGAATTAAACCCGCACATAAGGCAGCTGTTTAATCTCAGCCTTACCACAGGATACGTGCCCAAGGAGTGGCGTACGGCAACTGTAGTCCCACTCCACAAAGCACAAAGGCGGCGCCTCTACGGACCCTGGTAATTACCGCCCCATAAGCTTAACAAGTCTAGTCTGCAAAGCTATGGAGAGGATCATAATGGAGCTCATAAACAAAGATATAGGGGACTTGCAGACATTGGACCCGACCCAGTTTGGCTTTGTCAAGGGAAGATCATGCCTTTTGAACTTGGTCGACTTCATCGAAACAGTCACCAAGGCCATTGATGAGGGAAAGGCAGTCCATACAGCCTACCTTGACCTTGCAAAGGCTTTCGACACAATACCCCACTCGGGTATTGTAGAAAAACTTACCAGCTTAAATGTAAACCCATATGTCACAAGATGGGTTGCAAACTGGCTTAAGGACAGAACCCACAGGGTTAGAGTTGCTGGCGCTGTGTCAGACTCCAAGCTGGTCACAAGTGGTGTCCCACAGGGCTCGGTCCTTGGCCCCCTATTGTTTGGCATCTACTTCTCAGACGTACAGGCCAACATAGGAGGACTTTGGCTGACAAAGTTTGCAGACGACTGCAAACTGGGCGCCATAGTGGAAAGTGCATCAGACACGGATATCCTTCAGAAGGGACTCACGGAAACGGATAGCTGGTGTCAGAGCCATGGCCTGAAGTTAAACGCCAAAAAATGTATAGTCATACCCTTCGGGAAAAACAAGGTAACCCCAAGCTACCATATAGGTGGCAATCCACTAAACACAGAAGAGGTTATCAGGGACCTGGGGACCCAGGTTGACAGTGGCCTTTCTTTTGACACTCACATTGCTAAAGTGGTTAGAAAGACCTTCTACATTGCCCACCTGATCATGAAGGGATTCACATCCAGATCTAGTGAGGTTATTGTTCCCCTGTACTCTTCACTTATCAGACCAATGATCGAGTACAATGCCCCATTCGGGATGTATCTCACCCGACATCTGCAGCAATTGGAGAGACCCCAAAAGTTCCTCACCAAAAAGGATAAAGGGACTCCAAAATCTGTCATATGCTGCCAGATTGAAGAAACTTCAGCTCTATTCAGTCGCATACCGCCTGCTCAGAGGTGACATGTGCCTGACATACAAGGCCATGTCCAACCCGGAATTAATGGACATGCTCCACCTCAAAAAATCCAAATCCACCAAAACCACTAGAGCAAGCGACTTAAACCTTAGCACGGATATAAATAGGACGTGCTGGAGGGATAGATTTATCACTCAGAGACTCCCTATGCTGTGGAATAAAATCCCGGTCCATGTGAGGCAGAGCACCTCGCTGACTCTGTTCAAGAGAAATCTAGACCTGTGGATGGGAGATCGTAGGTTTACCCCGGGAATCATCTCTGTGTCACTGCTGGACAGAGGCACAACAAACTAATGGGCACAGTATTTTTTCATATAAGGGGTGGCGTAAGCCACAAAAATTTGGGCTAGGCTTATAAATGCCTTAGGGCAGATAGCCTAGTATAAACCTATGAACCTATGAACCTATAACCAGCCCCACCCCTCTCTCACTAACACATCTAAAAATCACAACCCCTACCTCTTGCCCTACACTCCCACAGTATTTTCACCTACAACACACCAGTAAACCACATTCAAACTTACAACTATTTTATCATGACTACAACTATCCTCCAATCACAACTGAAATTACCTATCTCCTTCTTACTATTATTCCTTCTCATTACTACCTATTTCCTAACCTCCTATGAACACACCATAACTATTTCTCTCTCACTTCCCCTCAAAACATACCAGTACACCTGCAACATCTCCACCTCCATCCTTCTTTCATACCTCCTCACAATCCATCTACCTACTTGCCAAATACCACAGGCTATTACACTGCAAACTACTAAAAACTAAAACAAAGAAAATAATCGACACCTTCCTAAAACATAAACTTGAAAACTATTTTACACTACTCCATCTACTACTAGATGGTGACATACACCCCAACCCAGGCCCTCAAGGTACTACTACCAAAACACACAAAGATCATATCAAACCCCTCTCTCTTTCATCCACTACACCCTCTAACTTATTATCCTTGGCTCATCTTAATATACGTAGCATCTGTAACAAAATTAGTCAACTCCATGCCCTATTAGAAGTACACAAATTTGATATTCTATGCTTATCAAAAACTTGGCTAAAACCTTCAATTAAAGACATTGAAATTACCCCACCTGGATATAACATTGTTAGACTTGATCGCACCTCCAGGAAGGGAGGTGGAGTAGCTATTCTATATAAAACAAACCTGAAGCTAACTCTTCTTGACCTTACCCTTACCCAAAACAATAATGCTGAAATAATCTGCTCCAAAATTCAAATTAACACTACTAAAGCAATAAACATCATCTGTGCATACCTCCCCCCTGGAAATAACATCCCCACTTTAGAACAACTTCTTGAACAACTCTCTAATAACTTCCCTCAGGAAACACTATTCCTTGGGGACTTTAACATTGATTGGAAATCTTGTAACAATGCTAACCCTACTTCCCATATAAACCTTTATGGTTTCAAACAACTAATTGATAGTCCCACTAGAATAAATAATAAGAGCAAAAAAGAAACCACCTTAGACTGGATTCTTACAAACTCCCCCCTTCAAACCTACCAAACTGCCATCCTTCCTGATGACCTTAGCGATCACTCCCTCACCTATGTCATTAGAGCTAAAACTAATCTAAGCTTACCTACCTCTTAGAACACTATATTCAAAAAAAAAATTTAATCCCGAACAGTTTCAAACAGAACTTTCACAATACAACTGGACCTCTCTAAAACACCTCTCACTTAACAATGCTGTTGAACATTTCAACTCGGCATTCCTTGCAATCTTAAATCAACATGCCCCAAGTCGTACCATTAGAATAAAGACCAAAACAGCACCCTGGCTAACCTCTAATACTAAACAAAAAATTATACTCAGAAATAAATCTTGAAAAAATGGCGTTCCTCTAGAAACCCAACAGATCATCAAACCTTCAGAGAGCTCAGAAACAATACCAAAAAAGCCATCCTTTCAGATAAAAAGAATTATTACTTTGAACTCCAGCAATCCACCAAAAAAGAACCAAAAATGTTCTGGTCCACTATCAATAATCTACTTACCCCAGGCAAAGTAGTTACACCCAATCCACAGAATTTAGACCCTGATAATCCCTCTTTAATAGCTAATAACTTCAATACCTTCTTTACTACTTCCATACAAAGTCTAGCTAACCACTTATCTCCTGATGCTTCCCAACTGCTTTTAAGTAACATCAACAACTCCCTTCTTCCCCTTCAACTTCAACCCATACCCACCTCCTACATACAATCTCTTTTACAAAAACTTAAACCCACTACCCCCTCAGCAGATAAGCTTCCTGCTGAATTCCTTCAAGTAGCAGCTAAAGCTATTGCCTACCCTGTTTCTATCCTAATAAACAGATCCATAAAAGAAAGTACTTTTCCAGCAATCTGGAAGATATCACACATCATACCCTTACACAAAGGAGGCAAATCCACTGACCTTTCAAACTTTCGCCCTATAGCGCTATTATCTCCACTAGCTAAAATCATGGAAAAATGTATACACAAACAACTACTTAACCATCTCCTTCATAACAACCTACTAGCTAACACTCAACATGGATTTAGACCTTCACATAGTACTACCACTGCACTACTTTCTTTTACCAACACCATCAACTGTAACCGTAACAACAACAAACTAACCTCTTCTCTTTTCCTAGACCTGTCAAAAGCCTTCGATATGGTCAACCATACACTTCTTCTACACATATTAAAATCCCTTGCCCTGGATTTCTCTCCCTTAACCTGGTTCTCATCCTATCTTGAAAATTGACAACAAGCAGTACAATGGAAAAACTCTCTATCTGCTCTACTACCTATCTCTTTAGGAGTACCTCAAGGATCTATACTAGGCCCACTCTTATTCTCTATCTTTATTAATGATCTCCAATCATCTATCCAAAACACTACCTGTATACAATATGCAGATGATTCTACCATTATTTGCACAGCTTCCACTCAATCTGAACTCCAGTCACTGACACAATCTACCTTTTCGATCATTTAACAGTGGTTCTCAAAAAGATGTCTTCTCCTCAACCCCAAGAAAACAAAACTATTACTATTCTCACCTACCCACAAATCTTCTCAACTAAACTTCATTATTACTGCAAGTGATAATTCCCTCATCTCCCCCGACTCTACTACCAAACTGCTTGGTGTTACTATTGATAACAATCTTAGCTATGATTTTCATATCAATAACACTATAAAAGCAGTTAATAAAAAGATTGGTTTAAACCCTTCCTTACACCAGAAGCACGGACCACCTTAGCACAATCACATCTTATCTCTACCCTACTATATGCTTCCTCTATTTACACTAATCTCTCTAAAAGCAACCTTAGGAAACTGACTTCATCCTACCATAATATAGCTCGTTTTGCCACAGCATCCCAGTATAGAACTCACCATTGTCTAAACTTAAAACACTTACACTGGTTGGAACTTCCTAACAAACTTATCTATCAACAACTCTTAATAACACATAACATTCTATATCAACCAGCAAAGACACCTGCTCTTAGTAACCTCTTGACCCCCTATAATAACTTGAAACAGCTGCGCTCAGCCGAAAAACTACAAGTCAACACAACTAGAATTACAAATTCTGCAGGTAACTGCCTTTTCTCCAACTCAGTAGGCAAAATATGGAATAACCTCCCCTCACACATTACCTCTCTAGGCTCCTTTCATCTTTTTAAAAAACAACTTCTTTTACATCTGAACAACTTCTGGCTCTGCTCTTGTACCAATCCTGACTAATCTACTATCTTCATATTTCCTCATTTCAAAACTGCAACCTTTCTCTGTGATCACAAATGACTTAATGACTGTACTGTTACTACTGTTCTCAAAAAAAAAAAAAAAAAAAGGGTAAAGAATTAATGCCTTTCTCAACTCGTAGATAGCACTATGTGTTTTTTATTACTTGATCTACACTAATATGTATGCATTGTTGCTCACTGTCTGTATCACAGGCATTTATTGTAAATGTTTAATTTCTATAACCTTGCTTTAATCTGTGGAGCTTTTCTCCCCGGGCCTCCACTGAAAATGGAAATTATCCAGCTGGACTAGCCCGGTCAACAAATGTAAAATAAAATAAATAAAATAAATAAATAGTGATTGAGAAGGTTTCCCAGACTATAGTTGGATAGTTTAAATCACCTAGGAAAATGGTACTTGTTTTAATACTGAGTGAGTCTAGTTCCTGTAAAAAGACATTGTGACTTTCTTGGGTCATACAGGGTGTTCTATAGCTAGCTAATATATGGTATAGGACATTTCTGATGGCTATTTGGAAGTTCTAGCGAGTCTCTTCTGGATGAAGTTTGTGACACCTCTACCCATGTTCCTCTCCTGTGCAGTAACTCATCTAAACATGTGGAAAGTGTTGCTGTACCTCTGCACAAAGTCCTCTCCAGCATTTTAAACCATGGTTCAGTCACTACACAGATCACTGTCCTCCAGGGTGAGAAGGACTTGTAGGGGTGGAGTTTCTTGTTTAGGCTCCTAGCATTGATCAGTAGCACCTTCATAGTTTTCTTTGCTTGTTTTGTTATGTTGGTAGTTTTATCAGGTTGGCATTGCGTAAAAAATGCACTGTTGGGGTGGACAGATGGGATAGATGCAGACCATCCCTGGCAAAGCAGTTTAGTCTGTTGATCGTATTCTCCCAGGCTGACAATATTGGACCTTCTTCAAATAACTCTGTAAACTAAGCCAATTATTGAAGTTAATTATTTTTTGCTCATATTGTGGCATAATCCTTGGAGAGGTTGAATGCTATGCTATGCAATGGGACACATAGTCTGATAACTCCACCATGTCTCTCTTCATATGGTCGAAGGATGTACATCTCAAATCATTGGCACCCACATGAACTGTGATAAAGTCATACTGGTACTTGTTATTCAAGGACTTGAAAGTGTATGCAATCTGATGGCTCCTGGCAACAGACAAGCAAATAACTCACTCTTGCATTGCGTAGCCTGGTAAGAGGTACATCTGTATGTCTTACAATGCAGTCAACTAAAAGAAGAATGTTTGGCTTAATACCCACTTTCTGGTCTCAACATCCATGACATTGAGATCCTTTGCACTATGTAAGGAGGTAGGCTTAACATGGGGAGTGTGCTTTGTGCCTGTGTTGCATTGTGGAGGTCTTTGAGATTTAGGCAAGTTATTCATTAGAACCTCAGTTTATAATGGATTATGTGTGTTGTTATGGCCTTGCTGAAGTATGCTGTGTGCTGTACTTCTTATGATTTTGATGTCTGAATTTGCTGTGTGTAATATTTTGGCTTCCAATGATATTATATATGTACATCTGTCAGACACTGTGTTATGCTGTTTGAGTACTAGATGCAAGTCAGACAGAATGAGACAATTCTTACACTGTCTCAAAATGCCCATCTCAGTCATAGATTCATTGGAATTTACAAGGCTAATGGCCCTAGGGCCTTTATAATCCTATCTATGTAACAACCCAAGTATCCTAATTAACCATAGTTAGATGGTCATTGTTAGCAGAGTGATTCTGTGATCAGCACTGACTGCACCTATCCACGACAGACATAGGTGCCACTCCCAGGGTGAATTTACAGTCACCTATCCAGTTGTCAAGGCTGAGCTTGAATAGAGTCATTGAGGAGTTCTGCTTCACAAGGAGTGGGAGCTTATTCCAGATGATTGGCAATCACTGGGAGATAGATCTGCCTCTCCAGCATGTTCTGTTAATGTCCCAGGCTAGGCTGAGATCCCTGGAGTGAGTTATTCTTGCCCCATTTGATTTGTGGATGTGCAGCATTTCCATTAGGGTGGGGTCTGAGACTGCTTTGTAGGTCAGACACAAGTTGCCTCTCAGCAGCCTGTATGATACAGAGTACAGTGACAGGGCTTTCAGTTTTTACATGTATGTCATGTTTTGCACGCCCTGGATTCTCTTGGTTAGAAATCTCTGTGGTCTCTCCAGTTGCTGCAGGTGTCTGGTGAGGTACATAGAAAAGGGAATATTGTACTGAATTAGTGTTCTGATAAGGGTAGAGTATAACAGAGCTATAACCTCCTTTGTCTTGGTTGCGATGCCCTTATTTATGAGATGTGCAATGTGGAATGCTTTTCCTGCCACTACAGACACATGGTGATCGAAGTTTAGATTGCTGTCAACCTGTGTTCACAAGTCTCACACCACTGAGTTTGAGCTTAGAGGGGTGCTATCTACACCATAATTAGCAAGGGCTACTTCTTTGCCAAAGGAGATAATGAGACATTTTTTTTGCTTTAAGTTTTAGTCCGTGAGTTTGACACCAATCATTTGTCAGTGTCAGACCTTTCTGTAATATGTTAACATCATTGGGGAACTCTATGATTGTGCCCAGTTTACAGACATCTGCAGACTTGGTAAGCCACAGGCCACGTACCTTCACCTGGACTTCAGAGAAATAGATTTGAAACAGTACAGCACAGACCCTTGTGGTACCCCAATGGTAACTAGTCTAGTGGTGGAGGTGGACTCCCCAACTTTGACTGTGTGCATTCTGTTGGTGAGCCAGTTTGCTATCCATCTAGTAATATATGGGTTAATCCCCAGCTGGGAAAGTTTCCCTACAATAATTACAATAGTTTAGGGTACAATGGTGCAAATCCCTACAATACCTGAATGGGGGATTGTGTCAAAGGCCTTGGCTAAATCAAGATAGGTGGCATTTACTGTTTTGCTCTCATCCAGGGCTTTGGTGACATTCTCAAATAAGTCCACTAAGTTTAATAATCAAGATCTACCCATGAGGAAACCAAACTGGGGTAGGTCAAGGGTTTTAAGTTTACCCATGTCCTTGTGGATAAGGTCCATGATGATTCTTTCTATGGCCTTGCAGATAAGGCTGGTTAGGTTTATGGGTCAATAGTTCCCAGGGTCAGTTGATGGACCCCCTTTGTGCAAGGGGATTACTGTTGCTATTCTCCGCTATGTTGGGGCAAAGCCAGTTCTCAGTCTATGGTTAAAGAGAGTGCAAAGTGATTCTGCTAGATCATGTTTCAGATTGTTTAGTAAGCAGCCTGGGACATACCTCTCAACTGACCAGATTTTAGCAGAATGTCCCAATTTTTGCCTAATATTTTTGGTCTGTTCCTCATAAAATTTGTGGTTTTCTGGCAATCACTGAGGACTGAAGTTACTAAATAATGCCAAACATTTAAGTTTCAGACTTCATATCCTTCACAAAATGCATGTTAACACAATTCCTGTTGTTCTATCAACTTTGTAAGTTTATAAGAGCAATATTTAATATCTGTCCCTATTCTGGGGCATTTGTCTCCCCGTAATTTCATGCTTTGACTAGATTTATTGCTCTGAATGGTTGAGAGGTATGGCCTGGGATGTTATCTGGTCCAACAGAGGCCTTGTTTTTGGCCTTGGAGAATGCTTTTATGACCTGTTCTTTGGAGATACTTAGAAGAGGACTGGTGTCAAGAATGCTTTGGGGTATGTCTGGTGTGGACAGGGGGGGGGGGGTGAAGTTATTGCCAAATCTGTTGACTAGCATGTTGGCAACTTCCTCACATTTGGTGTGAGTGGTACCATCAAGTAGATGTTTGGCACACAGCTGGGCATTCCCTTTTAGGTTTCGGACATAATTAAAGAATGCCTTATGATTGTCTTTAGCTAGGGATGCTAATTTAGACTCATAGCTTGCCACAGAGGACTTAACAAGATATCTGATTTGCTTGTTCAAGCTGTGGAGAGTATTGTTCTTCTGTTGAGTAATTCCCTCCTGTTCTTAGATATCAGCTTCTTTCTTTTGTTGTATAACATATTTATACTTACAGACCACCAGGGTGGCTTATTTTTTTTTTGGTAAGACTGAGTTTTGTTCCTATTGGGTACAGCCAAGTCCTTACCTTTGTTTAAGTGGCTGTATAGAGCATTTGTGTATTCCTCTGCATAGCAGTCATTGTTGACTATGTTGGCAGGGGCTTTGAAACTTTTGGTATTATTGCTTAGCAGGCAATAGTTTGCTTTGGAGAAATTTTCCATTTATTTTACTCCTATCGGGGTGTCAGGTTTGATCTTTACTTCAAACAAGACAGATTTATGGTCTGACCTTACCAGGAAGGGCAACACACAGGGGATTGTGCAGTGACCCCCATGTTGGTGAGCACTAGCTCCAGGTCATTTCAGCCCCTTGTGGGGTGCAGACCAACTGTTCCAGGGCATTTGAATTAACAAAGTCCAGGAACCTCATAGTGGTTGTGTTTGTGCTCATGTAAATTTCCCAGTCGATGGAAAGATAGTTGAAATCTCCCATGAACAAGGTCTTTGGCTGTATGCTGAGTGACTCTAGCAAGGTCAGGTAGGCAGTGTGTACTTTTCAGGTTCATGATAAAGGGATGTAGGGGTATTTTACCTGTAGTTAATTGGACCTTGAGTACCTCAAGAGAGTTCTACTGTTTCACCAGTCATGAGGTATATTTGGATTTAATGAAGATGGACACACCTCCACCTCCACCTCTGATTCTTTCATGCTCATTTTGGGGTTTGAACATGTGAAAGGCATTGTAGCCTCATACAGCCAGGGTGGTCTCAGCAGCCTTGAACCAAATCTCACTGACTGCACAAACGTCAGCATCTTCCAAGGTGAAGAGTGCTTCCAGGAAGCACAGTTTACTGTTTAAGCTCCTAGCACTGAGCAGCATGACCTTGTGTTTGGCTTTAGTGGATTTCTTTATGTCAGAAGTTTTGTTGTTTGGACATTGCCTAAAAAAAAGCACTATGGGGGAGGCAAGGGTCTTTGCCAGTATCAAAAAGCCTTGAGGAGACAGATGAAGACCATCTCTGGCAAAGCAGAGTGGATTGTCGACCATGACTTCCCAGGCAGACAGATAATGGATGCCCCTAGATTGACACTAGAAGCTAAGCCAATTAATGAAATCAATCATTTTTTTGTCTGTACTGTGGTAGCACCCTAGGTTTAGGTAGAATGTTGCTTAGGGCTAGAGACATACCTCCCTGGGAAAGATAATCTGTGAGTTCAGTCATTTCTCTCTTCATATAGTTCAGAGAGGTATATCTCAAGTCATTCACACCAACATGTACTATGACAGAGTCATAATGGTACTTGTTGTTGAATGACTTGAATGCATGAGAGATTTTATGGATCCTAGCACCTGACAGGCAGCTGACTGTGACCCTCTCCTTGTTCAACTTGGTGAGGTGGACATTTGTGTCTCACTATTGAGTCAGCTGTGACCAGAACACTAGCATTTGAGGTGTTTTACCTTAGGGGGTAAATTGCCAAGGCTTATGTTATGTGTAGTGGTGGATTCTGTTCATGTACCAGTATGTATATGTTTGCACTTGGGAGGTCTCTAGTCTTTTGGTAGGGTCTTAGTGAGTGCCTCCATGTATGTGGGTTTATGTGTCTTGACCTTATCTTGTGTGAGAGGGGAGTTGTGTGCGCTGACAACCTGGAGAATGTCTTGTATATCGTTATGTGAGAGGACTGATTCTAATTTCATGGTATAGTTAGCTCTCTCACATGCTGTGTTTGTTTGCTTTAGGAGCAAGTGGTTGTCAGTATACATGAGGAAGTTACTACATTGCCTCAGGATGCCCATGTCAATCAGGTTGGCTGGAGAAATGGTTGGAAACTGTCTGTCCATTATGGCAGGTATATATTGTTGTAACTAGTGGGGATGGGTTAGATGGACCAGGGTTTGCTTGTGAGACTAACAAAGGAGGTTATTCTGTGGAGGGCTAAGGGTGGAAGACTGCATCAGTGCTCAAAATGCACAACTGAGTTGCTCACTAGGTAGCAATGCACAACTGCATTGCACACAGAAAGGCAGTGTCTAAGGAGGGTTCTCTAGTAGATATGAAGGGAAAATTGTGTTTCTAAGTGTTTGCGTCTATAGGTGACAGTGCTAAACCCCTCAGCCCGGTGCGCAATAACACGCAAAATGCAGGACTTAAACACAAGTGAAGTCAAACAGTTTTAACACAAATTAACCAATAGGAAAGCCCAAAACTGAGTCTTTTTCCTGCAATTCCTAACTCAGATGGGTCCTGGACTACACACTTCTGCCACAAGGGTGCAGGAGGGCCTTCTTAATTTAGCATGTCTGCTTTTAGTGCTCAAGTAATACCAAACAGCCTAGATGCAGCAAGTCTGAATCTAGCCTATGCTATGAAATACAGGAGTACTAGCAATTCAAAGTGCAGAAAAAAAAAAACAATCACAGCAGTAAAACAACAAAAATGAAGCAGCAATTAAGCAAAATACAGTTAAAAAAGTGCAATGCAAGCTTAAAATATACTTTTTTTTTGTTGAACACAGTGGATGTCTTGGATTTAGTTCAGATTCAATCCAGATCAGGTTGGGTACAGAATTAATGACCAAATCTGAGCTGCTGAAGACCTTCACTGAACTTTATCCAGGCAACTTTAATTTCTGTGAACCCTAGATCATTCCCCCATTTGAACCCACTCACACATTACTCAAATTACTACTATTGTTTCTATATGGATAATCATGATTCTGTAATAAATGGTGGTTTAATGTGCTGGTCATCAAAAACTTTCATACAGCACCTGAGGACAGTGACTGTACTTCATTTGACAAAAATACTCATTGGTGATTTGGCATTGCTGGTATGGCCACTTCTCCAGCAAAGTAGTACTAAGTCTTTCACTCTTCATTTTTGACATTTTCTGAATAGGATGGTAGGATGGAACAGTTTTTCAAACATTTAAAAAAAGTTTAATCTTACTCTTCTGGCCTAAAATACAATCCCCGAATCCCTGATCATTTAATTAGCAGCCCAGAAAATTAATAAATGTTTATCCTACTATAATAACATTCAAGGACTTTTCCAAGCTACATTTTAACTCTCTCACTGGACCTACTCACGCTGACCGAAGATGATTTCTTTATACAATAAAGGCATTAATGCAGAAAAGGCCTTCTTCAGCAGTTCTGTTACTGGGGTAGGTCCCAAACCATAACCCTCCCCCAAAACTCAAAATGCTTTCCACCATTTCACTTTATGATCCATAAACAATTAAGCATCCAATCATCAGGCCTATGTTTGAACATACACTTACAACATGCAAAACCAACATCATCAACCTCCTTCATCAGATGAGCTCTGAACATCAGACATCACCACTCCACTCTTGCTGCTACACAGAAAATCTGGGTTTGAGCTATCTTCTACACATGCTATTGGCTTCCACAAAGCTAAGTCTGAATCTCACATGCTCAAACCAAAGGGAATGCTTTGCAGGTGTCTTGATTACTTCACAAACTTAGGGGAGCTATCTCAGAGGACCCCCTTTTAATACATTTGACCCAACAACTAGGAATGAACAAGTCCTACTCTAGAGCACAGACTACCTATCCTCTGTGCTCCTCACAGCAATTACAGGTTCTGCACCTTCTAGAACATACTGCAGACTTGTGCAGCCATAGTGCCAAAGCATGATATGGGATGCTAGCATATACATACTCAAACCAGGAAAATGAATGTCACTTCTGGACTTAGACAAGGTTATGGTAACCGTGCTAACCCAAGAATGTAAATAAGCCCAACAGTACTTCAGTAAAGACTATTGGAGGGAATGTGTGTATAACAGCTTGGGACTCGAGTTTCTATTCCATCAGTTGTCTAATCCCAACCCAGCTCTCAGTATAGTGCTCTGTAGTACCGTGCAGCCTGCTATACAATTTGTTCCTAGTAAGATACAATGAGCATTGCTTCCAAGATATCTAATACTAGGAGATGCAGAGGTGAGGGGAGAAAAAATAACTAAGATGGCTAAACCCGAAACCTGATAAACATGCACATTGATTTTCTTAACATTAACCTTGAACCTAAACACATGTCCAAGCTCTATAAACATCTCCCAGAGAATGGCAATAGTATACACAGAGGGGAATAGAAGGCCTATTAAGACAATTGCTGCATAAACACTAGCACAAGACAAAAGCCATGAATTTGGCCCAAACAATAGCTGCAGTAACAACCTTCTAAATAGGCTCCCCCATGGTCAGAGTAAAGGCTAAAGGGGAAAGGGACATCCTTATCTTGTTCCATACACCTGAAGAATATCAACTCAGATCCACTTGACAAAATGCACTGAGTAACAGGCACCTGTGTAAAGAAGGGAAGTCTCTAACAACTAACAAAGGAAACAAAGCCTCCAAAAGAACATTAAGCAGATATTCCCATGCCAGCCTAATTAAGGTTTTCTTTACAACAAAGAATTAAATTAACACTAATAGTGGAGATTGCTAGCCACAGAAATCCAGATTATGAGCTGTCATGCACAATTCCTGGGCTTTCTTCACATCATAACACCAGACATGTCTCTGAAATAGTTTAGGGTACAATGGTGCAAAACTACCACCCCAAATTATCATTAAGACTGGAGACTTGGTGATAACTCTTTGAGTCACATAGTTATCTACATGGCTTATGTAGTACTGTCACCAAAGTGGTTTTCCATATCTTTAGATTCATAAATTTATAAACTGTTACTAGGCCTACGACCCGGGGAGGGGGGGTGGGTGGTGGTTCTAAGCCTAGCCAAAGTCGCATAAAAGACTAATGATGCCCTGTATCCAAACAGAACATTGACGGCCAGGTATTTATAAGCTACTTCTCTCCATAAGGGACATAGGTGCCAGGCACAGTGTAAATTTCCTATTCCCCATTCACTGGTCTAGGTTGTGCTTAAACTGGATGAACTCAGCTTCTCATGGATGGGAAGCCTGTTCCATAACAGGGGCATCTCTGAGACACATATCTGTCTCTCCAGCATGTTCTGTTTAAGTCACAGACAAAATTCAAGTCCCCAGACATTGTCTTAGGTGGTTCTTTTCAAATATTAGGACTCCAAAAATGTAAACCCCCTGCTTAGCATATCAATGACCTTTGATGGAAGAGCCCTATAAACTTCAGAAGGCAGCCTGTCCAAACCATCAACTTTCATAGATGCCAATTTATCATGACTTAAATTCTGATTCACTGCAGATAGTTAACCAAGCTTGTTTGTAATGGGAACAATCTAATACCGTCGTCATTATGTGCGGTGACCCCCTTGCTGACTGAAGAGGTTGCAAAATAGTGAAAGAACTCTGGTTGAAGGATAAAATCAAAGCTGTAGTCTTTGGATGGTTTTGACCCATAATAATTGAGGACATCTAAGCTTCACCTAATGTGTCAACATTTTTCATCTAGGAGGTCTAGTTGCATATGTGTTGGTCTTGCTTCATTTAGATGCCACTCTAAAACTGAAAATTAATAATTCTTAGGCCTTTCTTTGTAGACTCCAGAACTTAGAGAACTTGCCCTCCAAGGACTAGTGAGATAGTATAAATTAATTCAGAAAGACAAGTCTGGTGTTTCAATGTAGTGGGACCCCAGGAATTGTACATGGCAGGTCCACTTTAGTCTAAGCAGCAAGCACCTTGCAGGTTTACTTACATTTAGAGTCCTACTTTTTATAAAAAAAGGTACCTTCTGACTGAGAGTAAAGCATTTATAGAGTCATCAGAACATAAGTTAATAATAAGCTATTGATCCAGTGGGCCATTTGTAGCCCACTGGATCAATAGCTTAATATTAACTGAGAGTAAAGCATGTATAGAGTCATCAGTACATAAGTTAATAATAAGCTATTGATCCAGTGAGCCATTTGTAGCTTAGCTACAAAATCTCATTTTGTAAGCACCCATCAACATGAATAACTAACACCCAGTTTCAACCCCTTTCAATGTAAAACTGAGGGCCCAGACCCGGTGTGTATTTATGATTGTCCATCCATTCATCCAGGTTGTGCTTAAAGAGGGTCAGGGAGCTTTACATCCAAGGGAAGTGTACTCAACAAAAGAGGAATTCTCTGGGCTAGATATGTAGCTCACCAGCAGGTCCTATTTATGTTTAGATATCTTGAGTGGGTGTTTAAAATATTATTTGTTTTGTGAATGTGCAGGAGTTCAGTACATACCAAAGGAGCATTATACTCAATTATGGGCCTAATGAGGGAGGAGTCCAAAGAGAGTTAATAACTTCCTTAGATCTATTTGCTATACAACTGGTGATCAGTCTGGCTAGGTAATATGATTTCTTTAATGATTAGCGCTTTTGTCCGTTCAAAAACAATTGGACTTCATCAGATAACAGTTCTTCAAGTCATTCAGTCTTTTATAACAAACAGCCCCCCCAGTAATTAGTGCAATCAGTCAATTACAAACTAGTCAATCCTATATTAAAGTGATAGTGGAAAAAAATCCTCAGAATTTCACTGTGACCTTACCTAAAGGTATTTCCATAAAACCATATATATTTTCATATTAAAATTCACTTTTTGATAAAACATGAATTCACACTCCACAATAACTATATTGTCACTACTCAAAAAAAACTTAAAATGATATATGTATCATATGAAACATACAATACTGCAAAAGTTCACAAAAATTAATACACAAATCAGACAAAAGATGTTGAAATAAAATGAAATGAAGCCTGTAGTCCTATCTTTCTATGGCCCTCAATTTAAGCAGACAGTAAATGGAACTTAGCTCATTCAGCCCTGGCCATGAACATGCATTCAATCTGAGTTGCCAAAGCAACTCTTTCCTTTCCAGATGAAAGCCTATGGGGTCCACCACCCCCTTGGATCAGACTGAATCTGTCACTTTAATATAGGATTGACTCGTTTGTAATTGGCTGATTGCACTAATTACTGGGGGGAGGGGGTTTGTTTGTTATAAAAGACTGGATGACATGAAGAACTGTTATCTGATGAAGTCCAATTGTTTTTGAACAGACAAAAGTACTAATCATTAAAGTTTCTGGTGAACTTCTACGCTCAGCTTTGTAGTTTTGTCTTTTCCGGTTTGTGTCTTGTGTTTCTTGTGGTAATATGATTTCTTAACAACAGTGGATGCATAATGATCAAAAGTTAGCTCATTGTCAGTGAAAGTGTTCAGGTTCATAATGACTGATATACTTTGCAAAAGTGACTCATCTATGTGGTAGGTGCATGGGTGCCCCGGTTTGTCAAAGGACACACTGCTGCATATCTTGGCATTTACTTTAATTCTGTGAACCAGACACCAGTTGTTGGTGTGTGTTAGGTCTTCCTATAGAATCTGGAAGTCTGATGTGGAGTTTATGATATCAAACAGAGTACCTTGCTGACCTTCTTCAAGCGCAACCTTGATGAGTGGATGGGAAACCACAAATTTGTCCCAGGGGATACACCTGTGTCCCTCATTGACAGGGGCGACGTGTTGACTGAGGTTTCTTTTTTAGGGATAAAATCTTGGCTAGACTTGTAAGGGCCCCAAGGCCATTAGCCTAGTAACCTCCTATGATGACAGCCCTGAGTTTATAGTAATTTGCACACTTGGTCTGCCACAGGTCCTGGATCTTGGCCTTTCACATCAGAGCGGTAACTACGAAAGATAAGTGGTACTAGGACTGATCCTTGGGGATACCACTAGTAACTATTCTTTTCATTGAGAGTTTACATTTAGTTTGATTAACTTACTGCTAATGCTATAATGCAGGATGGTATCAAAAGCCTTGGTCAGGTCTAGACAGGCAGTATGAACTGATTGGCCGATGTCTTAAGCAACAATGACTTGTTCAATGAAGTCTACTAGGTTTAAGATGCAAATTCTGCCTTTAACAGACCCAAACTGGTTTCCTGGGCTTGTAGACTGCTTATATCCTCATAGTAACTTCCACAATGATGTGTCCTATTGCATTATGGTAAATACTAGTGAGACTTAAAAGTCTACAGTTTCCAGGATCTGTGGTAGGTCCCTCTTGTGGATTGTTATGACTATAGCAGTTCTCCATACCACTGGCAAATGTATCGTGGAGAGGCTAAGACTGAATAGTTTTGGTACAGAATCTACCAGACAATGTCTGGTGTTGACAAAAACACAGCCTGGCACATTATCAGGTCCCATAAAGCTAATGTTTTTGGCCGTTGAGAGAGTATGTAAAACCTGCTTGGAAGTGATGGAAGGTGTGGGTATGGTGCTATGCTGGCAAAAGTTAGGGGGAGATAGTGGAATAAAGCTTGAGCTGTACTCATCTGCTGATATGGTGGTTACATCCACAGGGGATGAGTGTTAGTTGCTTTATAAACTAGTTCCTTGCACTGCTGAACATTACTTCTAAAGTTTCTGACATAGCAGAAGAATGCTTTCTGGCTCTACTGAGGTAAAGGTGCCAATTTTCAATTCATATTTGCTTTTGGAGGACTGATAGGGTATCGTGTTTGTTCTTACAGGCTATAAATTTCTTTCTGTTATTGTATAGTTTTTATATTCTAGGGTTCCACCATAGGGGTTTATTCCTGAATTTGGCATTATATGGGGACTGATACTGCAATTCATGTTTTGGGGTAGGCATATAAATTATATTCTGTTTTTATTGCTTTAGATAGGAGCTTTGCTTGATCCCCACTACTGATTCTTCTGAATCTAAGGTGCTTTGTCATAGATTCCTCAAATCTGGCATTTAGTTCAAAGCCTGTGTTCCATTGCCCTTAACTTGTATTGTTATATATTTAAAAATGACTTAGAAAAACATAAATGCAGGAACAGAATGGACAGCATAAAAATAATGAATATATCTGTTTTTAGTAGAAAAAGAAATGAAAATTCACTCACAACTGCACTACGTTTATGTATTATTGGTTTAGAGTAAGTACTACAAATACTACACTCAGAAATATTAAACTCATTTACTGGATATATTGGAAGCATTTCCTAATTGCCTTATGAAAGAATATTCCTTCCACAATCATAAAAACAAAAGTATACTAAGTCAACCAAATAAAGTAGATAAAGATGTCTTAAAATGTTTTGTAATACATTAGCATTTTTATCCTCAGACCTGTGCTGAAAATTGGCTTCTCTGCAATCATACATTCCTGGTAATCAAATCTCAGTAAATAAATAAATCAATTATTAAGATGTCTAACTGACACAGTATGAAACAGCTATAAAACCATAAACATGGCTAAATATATTTCTCCCTGGTCATCTAAGAGAAGTGAAAAGGCTGACAGAGAACTCTCACTATAGTAGTGCAACAGTAAGCTAGTCATCACTATAAATACAATACTAAACTCAGCTACATATAGTTTTTGCAAGCAGAACCATATAAAAGATAAGGAGAAGAACGTTTCAGGGAGAGACATCTGAACTCTGAGTCTGAACAACGAAATTAAATGGAACATGATTAAGTCTGAACGACAAAGGAAGCTGCAGGGAGGATGAAGAGGATCATAATTAACTCAACTTCCCACTATAGTTACTTGTATCACGTCTGTTATCTAATTATGCAATAGGCCTCTTTCATAATATTACACTATTCTTCAGGACTGATATCTTTCTGATGTCCTGCAAGTATATGTTAAAATCGCAACCCAGTATTTAAAATTAGTGTTTGGTGTTAATGATTTAAAAGGCACATATCATTTTTACTGATAAATATTTTGAGGGTAAGCATTCGCAGCAGTAATTTTAGACTGATGGCATGCATATTTTGCTTTGCCAGACTACTTTAACAATTATTGATTTGATTTATTTATAATAACAGAAAAAAACACAAGACAATTAAAAAATAAAAATCCAAAAATACACCACCACTAAAGAGACAAACAAATAAATACATGAAATGGATATAATTATCTGTATTTATTTATTTAATCAGCTGGTACACTAATCCAAGAAGTACATTTTCATCCATAGCATAGACAACTATAGAACTGCCAGAAATTCAAAATATTAAAAGTAAATCATCTCATAATGAATTTCAAACAAGAAAGAGAAGATGTTTTTTATAGCTAAACAACAGAAATGCCTGAGAGTCATACCTTGGTCTGACTATATTTTGTTCATACTCTAGATAACACAGCTAATTAAAAACCTAAAAAAATAACAGTGGAAGGTAAAATTTCAAGGTGCTTGTAAGTCAGTTTGAAAACCAAGGACTTTTAACTGGCATTAGAGACTGGACTATTAGTGTGTGTTTTGTGGACTGGAGGATGAGGTAAGTCAGCAAAGTTTATATACAAAATTACAAGAAGAGCAGAATGAAAAATAATGAATCTGCAAGAAAATAATGTTGTTGTTTTCATTTTTTTCCCGGTTAGGGGTCGCCACAGTGGAACTCCAGTCCGCTAATGATTGGCAGTAGATTTTCACGAACGCTGAGGTGCCAGCTCGACGTTCAACCTTCAACGAAGGCATGCCCATTTATGCATGTCTTTCGAACGCCCACCCAACCATTGGGAGGATATGCAGACTCCACACAGAAGGCACTCCCTGCACTCCAGCCAAAAATCGAACGGGAGAATCTCTTGCTGTGAGGCAACAACGCTACCGCTGCACCACCGCGGAAGGCTACAAAAATGTCAGCAAACATTTCACATAGACAGCATTTGAATGAGCTAATTTATTTATAATAAAAACTGATAACCAAGGATTAACACCTGTGTTTAGGATATGCTGCTCTTCATCCTTCAGTACAGATTATATTTTATCACTGCTGTGGTGACACCCCGACCCCATGTGCAAAAATGTGGAAAAGGATTGTGAATGGATAGATGCATCTCTTTTTCAAACATACAGACACTTTGAAAAAGTGTAAGGCAAATGTGTTATTTGTTAGCTTTCTCTGGAATGCCAAAGAACCAACCTTAAAAGCTATTTAAAGGACAACCATATCTCAAAACTAGAAAAACAATATTTTTATTGTATGTTGATTGTGTCTGCGATGCTGCTGTTATGACATCTCTCTGAATAGTTATCACTATTTTCTGCTCTGTTATACTCTGAAACAACCTGATAGGAAAGAGCTGATATAACTTTATGGGGCACAGAATGCACAGAAATCAAAAACATTCACTGCAGTAATATCTTTCCACCAATTTACAATGACAGTACATTTTTACTGACTGTAGCAATAACATCAGTTGTTATCAGTTTATTTGTAACAACCTTTGATTTTTTTGGGGAGGGGTTTAACACTTCCATATCATTTTAATTTAGATTTGAATGTACAGTTTGACAGAGTAGTTTATTTAGAGCTTTAAGAGTTCCCAACCTCATTTTCTAGATGAGGTGTAAATTTAATCATCTGAGACTGCTAACACAAATGCATACAAAAATTACTGTTAGTATCTTATTGGTCCTCCAATGGTGCTACCTTCTCTGACCCAAAAGACATCATCAACATATTAGTGGATAAATTTAGTTCAGTTTTCCCACATCCTCACTTCCTTTCCTTACTCTATTCAGTCATTACTCCAGCGCAAGTCTTAAAATACCTCCAAAACTAAACACACTAGCTCCATAGACTCAATGTGGTGTCTACTTGGTGGCATCAAACATTGCTTCCCCATTTCCCTCTTAAACCTATTTAGTCTTAGCCTCAGCACTGGGTATGTGCCCAAGGACTGGAGGATAGCTACTGTGGTAACCCTCTAGAGGGTGGTCCTCCAACCACACAGGGAGCAAGAGATGAATTAGCCTTACCATCCACACAGGAAACTACAGACAAATTAGCCTCACCATCCACACAGGAAACTACAGACCAAATAGCCTCACCATCAGTATTTGTAAGGTAATGGAATCTATCATTATGGAGTTCATAAATAATGATATTGGCAGCACTCTCAATCCAACACAGTCTTGTTATGTGAAAGGTAGGAAATGCCTACTAAATATTTTTAGTGTCATTAATTAAGTCACTTACACACTGTATGATGTTAAATCAGTGCACACTGCCAATCTGAATTTAGTCAACACCTTTGACTCTATTCCACACTCCAGCATTATTCAAAAAACTCACCCACAGTTAGCAAAGTGGCTCTCAAGCAGGACCTGCATAGTCATGGATGGTGGCGCACCTTCTTTAAAAATGCATATCATCAGTGGCACCCCACAGAGGTCTGTGTTGGAGCCACTGTTTTGAAGCATATACTTTGCCAAGCTTGCTAAAGACTGTAAACTCAGTGCTATCATCAACTCACCAGATGACATCAATATCCTTTAAAAGAGCCTTACTCACACAGACTCCTAGTGGTAGAACCATGGTCTTAAGGTCAGTGCAAAGAAATTCAATGTTGATCTCTTTGGGGGAAAAATATTGTTCTCTTCGGGAAACAAGAACATTCTAGCACCAACCTCATAAAAGATATCCCCCTTTCAAAATAAATATCGTCATAATAGATGTAGGTACATTTGTAGACAGCTAATTCACTTTTGATCATCACAGATCTACTATCTGTTAACAAATCTTTTTACTTAGTGCAATTAGAAATTAAAGGCATATCTTCTAGGTCCAAGGAAGTTGTTGTACGTCTCTTCTCCTACCATATCAAACTTCTAATAGAATATAATGCCTGCTTGACATTTTTCTATCCAGGTATATCACCCGACTAAAACAACACAATACTTTCTCACCTAGAAAACTGTATATATCAGCTCTAAGCAACATAAATCTAAAGGTCTCACAGACTTTATGTGGTGACTTCTCCTTAACTTACAAAGCTGCAAATGATCCTGTTTTGTTTCACCTTTTTATGTGGTTGTGTGCATGTCGGGGGTGATTCAAGATGGAGTAGCAGCACTGGTTTTTTTTTTTTTTGCACCAACCATGATGTAAAATAACTTACCTATTTGAATTACTTGACATGTATTTTCTAATCATTGTTTCCTTGTAAACCCATACAGGTCATAGTGTTAATGCTGTGGAATGACCTCATTTAACAAGAACACTGTCAGAACTGAACTTGGACAGAAAGTAGTCTCTTAGTACAATAGTAGGTCCCTTACAAGCATCACCACTAGACAAAGCTGAGAAGATAAATCATCGTATTGCCCTAATTACCAAAGTCTTAGATGATACTATGGTGTTAAAAAATAAATGTCCAGCCATAAATTGCTGCTTGAACAATAAGGATCAGCCATACATGGCATAGAAGAAACTTTGCAGCAGCACATGGGTCAACTCCAAAGACAGCTACAACTCATCAATGACCAAGGAACTGAAATGAAAGCAATCTGGGGCATAGTAGATGACCTGGAAAACAGGTGCAGGTGCAATAACGTCACTGGTAGGCTTACCAGAAGGCATGGAAAGGGAAGACTTGTGCCATTTTATTTTTGGAAATTCAATTAGGGAAGGCATTGACTCTGCATGCAACACAGCTGCTAGTAACAGAAAGACAACAGAAAGACAGCATCATTCCCTGGGGATGCCTGGTCCACACAATGCTCCTCCAAGACAAATTATTATAAGGTTTCTTAACCAAATAGACAGGGATAGAGTGCTTAAAGTTGTGAAGGAGGACCACACCTTTATAATGCGAGGGCATAAAGTCCAGTTGTTCCAAGGCTTCTCATAGCCAGTAGTTCAAAGGAGAAAAGCATTTGAATACACAAGAAACCTGTTATAAAAACTGTATACCAGCCTACTTCAAAAACTTGAGTACTCTGGTAATCAGGTTTCAGAATAAACTTTACACTATAGGAGATGCAGAAACAGCACTGACATTTCTTCAAAGCTATCTTCTTGCCCCATCAGTGCCTAATGAAACTGTTGATCCTTCCCTGGATAGCATGTACACCAGTAGCACTACACACTGAGTGCTGGCACTAGCAGGATCTCAGAAGTACACAGTGGTGGTTTGTGAAAATGGACCCAAAGATATGGCTATTATTCCATCGGAGGAAACTACCTTGTCACTGCAATCATAGACACTGACACAAAAGGGTAGGAAGCAAGTCTAGGGCTCTTTTTAAATAATTAGCTGTGGTATCTTCCAATATATTCCAGCCTTTACAGAATTTGCCTGAGGACTCTGGAGAAGCAATACATTAGACTGAGACAGTTGAAGGGACAGGTGTCTGTGAAGACACTGTTTCCATGCCTAACATCAGCTCCACAAAAACGTCATACCAAAGGGTATGGATAAATACACTTCCAGACTCAAAGACAAAAATCTGCAACAGCTGGTCCAGTATCTGGAATACAGTCAGATCACATTACTTGGATAGCTGCTTGCTATATCCCAGCTGTGATAATTATAATGACTGAATGTATACTTTACCTTTGCTGTACCCTCATGGCCAGAGGGAATGGGGTGATATTCTTATTTATCTTTCTGTCCAGAAAGACTTGTGCTGAGCCAACAGATTAGCTTATTCTCAGCGCATACTTTCTTCTGGTTAATATTGGTTTAAGAAAATGTCATTCTGTCTTGTTTTATAATTGTGTTGGTACAATGTGTATGTATTTATGTATGTAGTTTAAACTCCAAAGCTAAGCGTAATATCGTTGTGCAATGGTTATGTAAGCTACATTTTGATGTAGCTGTACTGCATGTTAATTTGTTGAAAGTTTTTAAATATTATGACTGTTACTATAATTTGCATTCTAAAGCTAAAGCAGGAATAGCCATTTTGATTTAAAAAAATTCCTACAATGGTTTGTACTAGAGCAAAAGAAGGTACACAAAGGCACAGGAATGTGGTTGACTGTGGACACAAAACAAAGTCTCCGTAAAATAGCTGATCTGTATGGCTTTAATGCAGATTGTCCCTCTTTTTTTACAGAATTCTTTGGCTCAACAGAAGGGAGGAAACACCCAATTTCTGGGATACAAGGTGGGGGGGTGACATTAATGTCATGATAGATTCTGTTAGGTATATGGTGATATGTTCAGCTCTGAGAGCTCAAGTTTGTCTCTACCATTTTGCCATACTGGCTAAACATGGGGAATTCTCCCAAGGGTCCTTGTACTGTATAGGCCTGAAATTAAAACATCTGGTAAACTTTGAGGTCAGTGCCAACTCTGCCCAAGCTAAATAGTTGCTACATGGAAATCTATTTACACTAGATTCAGTATGGAATGAAAAATCTATTGTACTTTTACGGAACATTTTACTTTGCACTATTAAGTACTAGTATCTCTTTGAAAAAAATAGTTTTTTGGAGGTGAGGATGCTGGCTTGGTCCTAAGGAACACTCAGAATGCTCCTCTCTGGCAGATGTCTGCACTACCTGTCACAAAAGGCCAAAGGACTTGTAGCATAAATTCTGGATCTGCCCAAAGGTATAGCATCTCTGTAGACAAATGGAAACTCATACAGGGACATTTTTTCCTACCCCTCTTCCATTAACAACTTTTAATTACCTCTTCCAGACTGATAACTTCCTGAATCTCATTGCTCTAGCATATAGTTACTGATTATTTCATGTGTCTGCAGTTGTGAAAGCATTTATAGCTAGCAAATGCAATATGCCTCACAATCTTACATGGAGTAAACTTCAGCAATATCTCTGTAGGATGGGTGTCAGATTTCTAAATAATCCCTCATTTCTAGGTAAGAAACCCTCCTCCAACATATATTACCAACATCACACATGGTAAAAGTATCTTACAGAAACTCACTAGAAAATGGCAGCAAGGTCCTCTGCGTCTACTCCTGAACTCTATCATACTGTAGAAATAGCCCTACAATTCTTTGGCTATGGACTAAATATTGTATTTGGTTTTTTAATAGTTTTCAGTTGTTACTGCAATGTTTACTTAAGTTACTGCACTGTCAGTATCTTCTATTAGAATTTGAAAATTTGAAAAAAAAAAAAGAACTTTCACATGGTTGCAAATTGGTTAGCACCAACAATACCTGTTCTAGGAATCTAAACCTGCATTATAATATTAACAGAGAAACAGATGACATGATGGATACATCCCCTAAAGGATCCCCCTACTCATGGAATAAGCCACCTCTTCATCTCAAAGTAACTCCTTAACTCTCTTTAAATCCATCCAGGATGAACAGATGGATATCTGTAAATTAACCGGTTTTATAGTGAGAGTAAGCAGTGGAAATTGCAATGTCTAGGCCAATAATTGTCGATGTGACCAATAGCCTAGAATAAATCTATGAACCTGTGAAGAGAAAACACCAGCTGCAATGCATTATTTTGACATTATTACAGTAAAGTCGAGATATGCAAGATAAAATAAACAATTATTTCTGGATACCTTCCTGATGAAGATTCATACATGGGATCTATGGCCATACAACAAAATGTGGGCATATAGAGCTCTTGTACCTGACCTCATTGACCCCCTTATAACCTGGAAAGGTATTACAAGCACAACAGTGGATTTTGTTCAAAATATATTCTGATGCAGAAGAAAAATGTCTGAGCTGCTAGTAAATTGAAATAAGACAGAAAGTCCCAGTTTTATTTATTTATTTATTTCCTCTCAGAGAAGAAGAATGAACTGCTATGCTGGTTCAATATAAGATGCTCAAACTCACCTATAAACATATCACTAAGTTAGACATTATGCTAATATCCAAACCCAAGTTATACACTGAGACAAAATTCTTCTGGGCACAGCAAAGAGATGCTAACAAACCTGACTGTAGTCTAAACCGAGGTACATGTATTTCTTCTTTGTGTCATACCTCTCAAGTGTACCTCATTACGAGGAACGTACCTCATTTGGGGTCTTAAAAACTTCATGTTCCTCGAAGCTCCTCAAAGTTTCACATTGAAAGATTCTGTCACATATTCAGTGTTAGGAATTTTTGTAAGTGAAATCCATGGTAAATAGAAATTAATCATATTAATTCATTAAAGTATCTTCTTTATAAGTAAAACCAGCATATTTTAACCATCCTATGACCTTCCTATTTGAAGTTGTTAGTAAGCCATTAGTATGTGCTCCACATTTTGTCCATTTGTTCCACATTATGAAGGCGAGTGTTCCTCATTTTGGAGATGGAAGGTTGAGAGCTATAAAATACACTGCGCAAGGAACAGAAAATTACATCAAGCATATTACCATAATAAACAAAAAAAAACTTCTATCTAAAGCCTCAAACATACCATCACAACAATCAAAAAAAAAAAAATTCTGGAACACCATTAATAAGATCCTTTACCCAGGCTCTCCTAATATACGAAACCCCTGCCATAATCATTCTCCACTTGAAACCACGACTAAACTCGACTCCTATTTCACTGACTCCATTAATAAAGTAACCCAGAATGGTAACACTTCCAGTCTCACTATTCCTATCTCTCCCCTGACTATAAACCCACCTTCTCACTTAAACCTGATCCCACTTACTACATAAAATCATTACTGACCAAATTAAAGCCCTGCTGTCCCTCAGCAGACAATCGACCACCAGTCTTCATAAAGCTAGCCACTATGTCAGTAGCCTACCCTATCTCAACACTTATCAACAGATCTGTCCATGACTCTACAGTCCCTTCTATCTGGAAACATTTTTTTACAATCCCAATCCACAAAGGAGGACAGTCCACTGACCTTTCAAAGTACAGGGTCATAGCTATTCTGTCCCCCCTTTCAAAAATACTTGAAAAAATGCATACACAAATAACTCCTTAAAAATCTTATACAAGAAAATCTACTAACTCCAACCAAACATGGCTTTCTCCCTAACCACAGCTCAACTTCTGCTCTAATCTCCTTTACTCATACTATCTCTCAAGTCAGAGACAACAATAACCTAGTATCCTGCCTATTTTGTGACCTCTCCAAAGCCTTTGACACTGTCTCTCACCCAAAGCTTCCTCACTAAAATAACCAGAAAGAAAGGCAGGTGCCAAATGTTCACTAATAACCAAAAAGAAAGCACCCAAAATCCAGGAACTGTGACACGAACAGTTTAATCACAAGAATAATGCTGAAAAATTCACAGCACGTTTTCGTCCTTGACTTCATCAGATAATATTAATCTGGTGAACTCACCTTAAATATGTTAAACTAATTACAAATGGCCAATGACAAAACTGATCTAATCAAACAATTAAAAAGACAATTAAAACACACACATATATATAAATATGTAATATTTACTAACACCATGGTGAAAATCATACCCAATGAAATAAATATAAATATAAATAACTACATAAATATGTATAATATATATATAAATATGTATAAATAATTTATGAACCATTTCTAAAATCATAACACATTGTACTAAAAAAACATATATAATATACATTTAAAATAAACCCAGAATGGTAAAACAATACTATAATTTGGCAGACCTCAGTTTTAAAACTGGCATAAGTGAAATCATGTCATTAAGACCTGGTGTTCTATTGGCTTCTAATACAATTTGCCAGAATAATTCTCTATATTCTACTAATGTTTCCCAATTCCCACCTCTAGGGTCCACTGACACACTTTCTAACTTACTTACTGTTGGACAATCACTATATTTACCAAGTAGACAAAGGAAATTAACTTTAGGAACATTTGTTAATTATAACACTAAGGGTATTATATATTTAGCTACCTGTACAAAATGCGATTCATTTAACATAGTGTAAATCAGCAACATTTAGATTTTTTGTGTTAGAAAGTGTGTGATATCCTGAGAGATAGGACAGTAAATAAAACAGTCGCTGATTCTTTCTGACTTTATTACCTGCCCAACAGCTGTGGTGATTTTTTCTGTTTTGCTTTGATCAAATTGAGTGAAAAAGTTTCTGTCGTTGATCATGTGACTTGTAGCTCCTGCGTCAACACACCATGCCTGCACAGATGAGGTGCCATATTTAGACTCAAATGCTTACTCATTGTCTTAAGTGACAGCTGCTTCTTCCTTGACATTCTTAGCTTGTTGTGATTTAGCTTGTCTTTGCATTCTAGCTTTACAGATTCTGCAATTTGCCTTTAAGTGTCCTGTTTTTTTTACACACAAAAGCATTTATGTGTTTCTAGCTGCATATTACTGTTTTTAATTTCTGTTTTTCATCTTTAAAGCAGCCTTTGTACTGGACAGTTTACTATTAAAATCCTACACCTGCAATGTGCAAGTTCATATTTCTGACCCGAAATGTTGGAAATCAAAGTCACAAACAGGAACATAATCGAACCAGGTTTTTAAGGAAAGTCAACAACTCAAGAATGTCGGCTTTACCGAAAATACCACATTTCCGGTCATGACCTATGAACGTTTTGCAGGAGGTCAAGCCCCCCCTGCACCCCACACCCCCTGATACTTATATATACAAACTCCGAGATCGCACTACAGTGAGCAAAGGGTGCATTTCCCGACCCACACTATAGTGCAATCTGCATTCAAAATGTTGTATCCACAACAGTGAATGCTAGTGTGCATTCATTGCTGCGAATTCAACATTTTCTTTCCTCTTATCTTCAATATTTAACATACTCATTCAACTTTTCCTGTTCACAGGTTGTGTGAATGGCATTTTGATAGTAAACTGTACTAGACATACTTTATGCTTTCTGCTTTGCACTTGTATTCATCCACAAGCTTGCCTTTAACATACTCTAATGTCAGTTTATCATCTGGATGTGCAAGTGTCTCATAATTTTCAGGTAGACCACTAAGCAAAAGTCCTGCAATGTGAAAGTCTTTTATATCCCCCCCCCAATACCAATACCAAGACATACTTTATGCTTTCTGCTTTGCACTTGTATTCATCCACAAGCTTGCCTTTAACATACTCTAATGTCAGTTTATCATCTGGATGTGCAAGTGTCTCATAATTTTCAGGTAGACCACTAAGCAAAAGTCCTGCAATGTGAAAGTCTTTTATATCCCCCCCCCCCAATACCTCTCAGCCTTTCAGCCATTTCTAAGGTATGCCTTACGTAATACTGCATATCCCAGTCTTTCAGCATTTTAGTTTTCTAATTAAATAGAGTTTATTGCTGAGATTAGTTCTTTCATGTACCTTCTGCAGTTCCTCCCACATTTCTTTAGTGGTTTCGCAGTTGTATATATATATATATATATATATATATATATATATGTGTGTATATATATATATATATATATATATATATATATATATATATATATATATATATAATTTGATCCTCATCTGTGCAAAGGAAGATCATACTCTGAGCTTTTTGGTCCTTTTCTATCCACTCAGTCATGGGTTCTGCCCGTCTGACTTCATTTTCACATTTCCACATACCTTCTATTAGTTCATAGTTCATAGGTTAGTACTAAGCTAACTGCTCTTGTGAGCCATTTTAAGCCTAGCCAATTATGCCTTGTGAGATTCAAACGCTGCACCTTGTGATTGTAAGGCAAACACTTTAACCATTAGGCCACCCTCCCAACCCCATTAGGCCACCCTCCCAACCCGAAGCATCCTTGAATTATTAGAAGCATCCTTGTCTTGAATTTCCAACACTGGTAGTTCTGGTTCATCAGATTCACTACTGAAACCTTTGCTGAAGAAGTGTTGGTAGCCATCTTTACTTTTTTTCCTCCTTACTTTATCTATCGCTGTACCTTGCACTTACTTGCTGTAGCTGGTTGAATCTGGTTGCTAGGGTGTCTAGGTGTCTGGGCCCATAAACTATTAGAAAAACTTCTTCTGAGCACAGCAAATAGATGCTTACAGCCTGATTGCAGTATAAGCACACTGCACAAGGAACAGGAAATTGGGTCTATATTTGGTGATTGAAAAAATATTAAATTGAACAACTGTACATCGAACATTAGTCAATGAACAGCACTTATAATGAACAAGGATGTCATTGAAAATAAAGTCATAGAATGGCCATATTTGGCCAACACTAAGGGACTCCAATCTACTACTAGCATACTGGTAACTTAGCTTTAACAGAACCTGTCCTTTCCCCAGTTTAGTGTGACCTCGGAGTTGGTGTATATATAATTAGTGGGAGGTGTGGGGGTGTTGGGATAAATAACATGATTTGGACAAAGATGCCATTAAGTGACTAAGTAACAGCCTATGTCATTTAGTCCGTAGGCAAGTACATCAAATTAAATTGCTGAAATAATAAATGCAAAGAATAGTAATGTTGAAATGTAGAGAGATTATACAGCATGATGAATATGAAATATGGCCTATAGCAACTGCTGTACAATCTCAGAGATAGTACATATAGTAGCAGGGATGTCCCCCATTTACAAGATGCAGGGGCACATGCTGATCCCTTCAAAAACATTAATACAAGCTGAGATAAATGTTGGCAGTTGTTCGAATATATGTAAGCGAAAGGGCTGCAGAATTCTTCAGTATAGTTAAGTCTTGTTTGGGTAGATTGAATTACATACAGTACAATATCTTTTAGGTAGATTGGTAGCTAACAGAATTAACATGATTGCAATAAGATTGGGTAGATCTGGAATATTGTATCACAGGATTAGTTGGCATTTCGTAGGTGGGCAGCTCTTCAAAGGTTTATTTTGTAAGATATAAATGATGACATCACCTTGCAACAGCAAGGCATAGATTTGTAATGCAAATGTCTGTATAATCATCATTCTGGAGTGTGATCGATTGGGCCTAACCAAAGTGATGTTGATTTTTGGTAGGTTGACTGATTCCCCTATAATCATATATGTCTACATATATCTATAGCTCTCTGTCTATCTACCTATATGAAGATAGATAGATTAATTCATTTTCTCCCCTGTATCTCTCCCTTCCTTTCACACACACACACACACACACACACACACACACACACACACACACACACACACACATGGACTTGGCATTTAAAATACAATTACGTGTACTGAATGACCATTACATTTTATGTAACAATGATGCTGTTTCTCAATATGGATATGTCAGTTGTTTGCTCAGTGTATATATATATTATTACTTAAAATATATACAAAATGTCGCAGTCTTAGAGTTTATAACATGATTGGAGTTTCACATCTGTTTTTCTTCAGCTTAATGACAAGAACACTGTCCTTTATAGTTTGCAGAACTGTGTATAGGGAGCATATAAAATATATTCTAACCTGAGCAACAATTCTAGCTTCTTGCATGAAATGTGAGTAAATACAGCAAATTACATTATTATTATTATTATTGTTATTATTAATAATAAAATATATCAGCAGTGCACTGACATTATATCCAAGACAAGAAAATGTTATACTTCAGGCTATCATATCATCACATGAAAACGTCATTCACATACATTCATTTTCATTGCACAAATAATTACATTTTGCTGAAGGAAGACTTTATAGCAATGTTTAAGTGTAATTTAAGGGAATAATCTGTATTTCTAGGAGTGCATCCTTCATGTAGTTGAAATCATTTTGGTTGCTTTTTAATTTTTTTGAGTATTTTTCTCAATGCAATATTTCTTTACGTTTGTTTCCTCACTACACTTGTGTGTATAGATATATATATATATATATATATATATATATATATATATATATATATATATATATATGTGAGCTTGAAATTAATGCAGTTTAGTTGATTACAAGATTACAGTATCTCAGAAAATTAGAGAAACAATGTGGTTATTTTTTTATTTTGCCATTACTGTTTCTCTGAGTTGAACTGACCTTGAAGTGTAAAAAATAAACTAAGGGAATATAGGGTGAAGTCTCCAGTTGTTATTTGCATAATAGCTTATCTTCAGATACATGCTTTTCACAATTGTGTGTACTCAAGTTAGTTTTGTGCAGCAGATGCTGTGCATTTGAGTTTAGAGCAGTCAAGTTTAAAGCATACCTCCCAACTTCTTAGAACAAGAATTCTGGACAAAGCCATAATTAATTGGGGGACAAAGGCCAAAATATTGGGATAATTTTTAAATATTGCTCTTACAAACTTAAAAAGTTGATAGAATAATAGGTTTTGCTTTAGCATGAAATAACAGGGGTCTATATCAAATGAGCAAATCACAGAAATTGCGAACGCTCATAATATCTAATGTACCAGACCTCGAGCTTCCTATTGTGGGGGGGCTGCACCCCCCCACACCCCCTGCTAAATATATATTCTATCTCTGAGATCGCACTACAATGAGGAAAGGGTAAATATCCCATTCTTCACTGTACAGCGATCTCAGAAAAAGCACTTCGAAGTCTGGTATATTCAATATTATGAGTGTTCACAATTTGTGCGATTCTTTCATATGGTATAGACCCAAATTTCAGAAGAGTATGAACTCTGAAACTTAATGTCTGTTATTATTCTGAAACTCAATGTCTGTTTATTATTTCCTGTCTTCAGTCTTTAATGACTTGCCAATAATTTACCAGAAAAATAAAATTTTATGATAAAAAGGCCAAAAATATAAGGCAGAAATCTCGGCATTCTGTGAAAAATCTGTACAGCTGAGAGGTATGGTTTAGAGGAATGGTAGTAAATCCCTTCTAGGACACCAAATAAAAAAATGAAAGTAATTACAAGGAAGTTTACACAGGGATTATACTAATGTTCAGTATTCTGTCTGAACCATTCCATAGCAAACATTGAATATCTTTAAACTAAAGTAAACAGACATACATCTGTTAAATAGAACATGTATTTGTCACTGATGAAAGCTGACTTTCACTAAATCTGAATGACAGCATAGGTACTTGAAGAGGTATGATCATAAAAGTACAAATGTGTTAGTTTGAGTCTAGAAATTAAGTCATCAACATATTCGGTTTCACAAGTGTTATGGCTGACAATTAATATTTTTTCTATTGATGTAATGTGTCAAGTAGCTGCCTATTTGTTTGACATTTGTTTCTTAATGAAGTGGGTGTTAAATATTGTATGATATCCAAATTTCACAAGTAAAGCTTGTTACTAATGTATTAACATAGTATTGGAAACCCTGCATTCTGAATAAACATTATTTTTATGATTTCCACATACACAATGACTAAAACATAATTGCTTCAAAGTTTATTCCTTTTGCTTTGGAAACATTTCTGTATGCTATGAGTTTCACAAATATATGTTATATATGCGGTACCACCTTTAACATTCTTGTAAGAAAAGCGCAGTCCGCGTCTGAACTGTCTGCAAACAGCTACAGTTAACTTTGAGTATGTGTCTACTTGTTTGAGCCAATATTCATTTTCCCCTGGAGAGCACTCTGCTTTGGCTTGTAAGCAGCCCCCCCCCCACACACACACACACACACACACACACATCTTCCACTTTCTCTTATTCCCTTCTGTTAGCAAATAGTATCCACAACTGATCAATACTGTGTGTTTGTTAATTTAAACTATGACCACAGTAGCATACTGATACAAGGTTATCCTGTTTTTCCACCTGAGAAATTAAGAAATGACTTACAGTTTCAGAGCAGTCCTTGGTCAATTGTGATTGTTTCTTAACACATACTTGTCTTTGCTTTGGCTCATTAGCAGCAGTACAAAGAACTGCCTGCTCAGACCCTTGTTCTCCCCACCCCCTTCCCTGTTTATTACCTTAAGACAATCCCAAACTTAATAAATATTACCTGTGGCAGGCACCATTTTTAAAACTACAATCCACTCTGCTACAGGCCCCATGAAGGCTCAGTGTCTCTCCAGTAAGTGTTTTACAACTGTAAATACCTATTTAAATTGAATTGTATTAGACATTTTACAACTGTATATGTTTATGTTGAATTGTGTAGACATCTAATATGATTTATGCTTTATTATTGGATGTTACTATGAAATGCTAGCATTTGTATGCACCAAGTTGTTTTTAGTATAATAGTATGTATGGTCTATTTGCATAGCTGCACCTTGTTCACTAATGTTATGCATGTAATAGTGTTGTGTGTAGACAGCTCATACTAGTGTCTAAATTATTTCTATATATTTGTGCTGTTACTGGTGGGTAGAATCACATTAGAGAACCACGGCAGATTGCTGCTCGCTATATTTTTATCTGTGACTGCATAACTGTCTGGGTTTTTTTTTTTTTCTAATGTTCTTCCAATTGGCTCAGTATCTGCATATACTAAGTAGTTGGTTCAGGACATTGTCCTGCATGCGGTAGCTATTTGCTCAGTGTGTTTTTTATAATCTTTATAATATATATTTACCATCACAAAAGTACTTACTCCTCTCTGTACTCTTCTTTTCTAGACCTAACACCACTCTTAAGTATTCAACTGCGGTACCACCTTTAACATTCTTGTAAGAAAAGCGCAGTCCGGGTCTGAACTGTCTGCAAACAGCTACAGTTAACTTTGAGTATGTGTCTACCTGTTTGAGCCAATATTCATTTTCCCCTGGAGAGCACTCTGCTTTGGCTTGTAAGCAGCCCCCCACACACACACACACACACACACACACACACACACACACACACACACACACACACACACACACACACACACACACACACACACACATCTTCCACTTTCTCTTATTCCCTTCTGTTAGCAAATAGTATCCATAACTGATCAACACTGTGTGTTTGTTAATTTAAACTATGACCACAGTAGCCTACTGATACAAGGTTATCCTGTTTTTCCACCTGAGAAATTAAGAAATGACTTACAGTTTCAGAGCAGTCCTTGGTCAGTTGTGATTGTTTCTTAACACATACTTGTCTTTGCTTTGGCTCATTAGCAGCAGTACAAAGAACTGCCTGCTCACACCCTTGTTTGCCCCTCCCCCTTCCCTGTTTATTACCTTAAGACAATCCCAAAGTTAATAAATATTACCTGTGGCAGGCACCATTTTTAAAACTACAATCCACTCTGCTACAGGCCCCATGAAGGCTCAGTGTCTCTCCAGTAAGTGTTTTACAACTGTAAATGCCTATTTATATTGAATTGTATTAGACATTTTACAACTGTATATGTTTATGTTGAATTGTGTTAGACATCTAATATGATTTATGCTTTATTATTGGATGTTACTGTGACATGCTAGCATTTGTATGCACCAAGTTGTTTTTAGTATAATAGTATATATGGTCTATTTGCATAGCTGCACCTTGTTCACTAATGTTATTCATGTAATTGTGTTGTGTGTAGACAGCTCATACTAGTGTCTAAATTATTTCTATATATTTGTGCTGTTACTGGTGGATAGAATCACATTAAAAAATCACGACAGATTGCTGCTCGCTATATTTTTATCTGTGACTGCATAACTGTCTGGGTATTTTTTTTTCTAATGTTGTTCCAATTGGCTCAGTATCTGCATATACTAAGTAGTAGGCTCAGGACATTGTCCTGCATGTGGTAGCTATTTGCTCAGTGTGTTTTTTATAATCTTTATAATATATATTTACCATCTCAAAAGTACTTACTCCTCTCTGTACTCTGCTTTTCTAGACCTAACACCACTTTTAAGTATTCAACTGTGGTACCACCTTTAATATTCTTGTAAGAAAAGCGCAGTCCGGGTCTGAACTGCCTGCAAACAGCTACAGTTAGCTTTGAGTATGTGTCTAACTGTTTGAGCCAATATTAATTTTCTCCTAGAGAGCACTCTGCATTGGCTTGTAAGCAGCCCCCCCCCCACCACCACCACCACACACACACACACACACACACACACACACACACACACACACACACACACACACACACACACACACACACACACACACACACACACACACACACACACACACACACACACATCTTCCACTTTCTCTTATTCCTCTCTGTTAGCAAATAGTATCCATAACTGATCAATACTGTGTGTTTGTTAATTTAAACTATGACCACAGTAGCCTACTGATACAAGGTTATCCTGTTTTTCCACCTGAGAAATTAAGAAATGACTTACAGTTTCAGAGCAGTCCTTGGTCAATTGTGATTGTTTCTTAACACATACTTTTCTTTGCTTTGTGATTGTTTCCAGCCCCCTCATACATTTCCCTTTACTATCACACCTCCTCAACTAACAAGTACAAGCATACCTTTCCTATGCTCACTGCATGCACTCTCCTTGCATATCTTACATCATACCAAAGCTCCATCATTCCCCCACTCAACCACTACCACTGTACTACTACTCACACCACCACTCATGTCTCACCCACATTCAGCTCCCCTCCCACCAGCTCAAGAACCATCCCTATGCACCCCCACATATTCTACCAACTATATTACTCAAACATAAAGCATCCCTACAACTTAAAATAGTAACCCTCCCACCATACTTATTACCCACAGAGCACAATCATAAAGTTTCCCTTATAAACAAACACATTCAAAAACTGAGAAAACTAATAATCTCATGCATATCAAAACTAGCCCTAAGTGGAGACATTCACCCCAAACCTGGCCTTACCATCTCCAACCCCAATCCTCATAATCAGACTAGAAACCACAACTTCCATATTACAGCTAATAGAAAGCCAAGTGACTTCCTTCTACTAAGCCTAAATATTAGAAGTATATCCAACAAAGTCCATGAACTCCATGCCACCATAGACTTGTACTCCCCAGATATAGTCATCCTGACAGAAACCTGGCTAAAACCTCACATTACCAGTGAGCAAATACTCCCTACAGGTTATAGCATACTAAGAGTAGACTGGCTAAACAAAAAAGGAGGTGGTATAGCTATAATATTTAAACAGCATCTAAACATCCAGATCTTAAAATCATCAGCTCCACAAATAGGCAATGAAGAAATAATATATACCAACCTCAAAATTAACCAGAACAAAACCATCAACATAATTGGATGCTACTTCCCACCTGGCCAAAACATCCCTCCACTAGAAAACCTCCTCAGCTGGTCTACCCACCGTCTCCCCCAAGAAACTATCATCTTAGGAGATTTCAATATTGACTGGCAATCCTGTTCTGGCAACAATCCAACCCATCATGTACACCTTCATGGCTTCACCCAACTAGTCCAGTCACCAACCAGGATAAATAAAAACTCCAGCAAGCACACTACCCTGGATTGGATACTAGTCAGTAAGAGCCCCCAGTCATATATAACAGGCTGCTTATCAGATAGCCTCAGTGATCATTCCCCAACATTCCTACTCAAAAAATACCTATACCAAGCTAAACCTGTCATCTACCATCAAATACGTAAAAAACTAAACTTTAACCCACTCACATTCATCTCATCTGTCAAAGAATGTAACTGGCATCCTCTAAAGTACCTCAGTCTAGATGACGCAGTTGAATTTTTTAATACTACCTTCCTGAACATCCTTAATTACCATGCCCCCATAAGATTTTCCAGAACCAAAGCACAACCCTCCCCATGGCCACAGAAAACCACTAAGCCAGAAATGAAAAACAGGGATAAAGCCTGGGAGCACTGGCGCAAAACCAAAACCCCCTCAGCTAGACAGAAATTCCTAGAACTACGCAATAGAGTCAAAAAGCTAATAAAACAGGACAAATTCCAATACTACGAGTCTGCCCTAGACTCCTCACAACACAGCCCCAAACAATTCTGGTCCTCCATAAACTCCATCCTCCACCCAGGTAAAGTCAGTACCCCTCCTCCTAACATCCCTCCCTCCTCAGAAAATATTGCTACCTCATTCAACACACACTTCACCCAAACCATACTATCACTAGCTAAACAACACAACCCCCCTCCCCTCCAACCCACACCTACAATTAGTAATCTCCCCACTGCCTTCTCTTTTTCTCCTGTACCTACCTCCAACATAAAACAACTCTTAACTAAACTTAAACCCACCAAATTAGCAGCAGACAACCTCCCAAGTGAATGCCTACAAATCGCAGCTGATGCTCTGGCCTACCCAGTATCCATCTTGATTAACCGATCTCTGTCAGAAAGTTACATTCCCACACTGTGGAAAGTATCACATATAATTCCCCTCCACAAAGGCGGACCCTCCGCAGAACTAACCAATTACAGCCCCATAGCTATTCTCTCTCCACTCTCCAAAATACTAGAGAGATGCATACACTCTCAGGTCTCAGACTACCTCCTTACTAACAACCTCCTTTCCAGTACTCAGCATGGTTTCCGACCAAACCATAGCACCACCACTGCCTTACTCTCCTTTACTAACACTATCCTTCAGCATAAAACAATGGCTATCTCTCCTCTGCTACTTTCCTAGACCTGTCTAAAGCATTTGACATGGTCCCACACAAACAACTTATCTCTGTCCTCAATAACCTATCCTTCTCACAATCAGTCACCAACTGGTTTCAGAGTTACCTGTCTGACCGCCAACAATCCGTTGTATGGCAGAATGACATATCTCCCCAACTACCTGTCTCTGTAGGGGTTCCCCAAGGATCCATCCTTGGACCCCTACTCTTCTCTGTTTACACCAATAATCTAGCCTCTGCCACCAAACATGGCACACTCATACAATACGCAGATGACTCGACCATCATCTGCTCAGCCCAGTCCCTACCCAAACTGCAAAATGTCACACAGGAAGCCTTTTCCTCTGTTGAAACATAGTTATCCGATGCCCAATTAATACTCAACCCAAACTAAACTAAACTACTTATCTTCCAACCCACCAAACATACTCAAAACAACTCTCACTTTAAGATCACAGCAAAAGACAACACCACTATACACCCAACAGTACACACCAAATTGCTAGGAGTGGAAATAGACAATAAACTAAAATTTGACATTCACATATCCATGACCATAAAAAAGTCCACATAAAACTAGGAGCATTACACAGAAATAAGCAATTTCTCACCAAAGCAGCAAAGATTTCAATAGCAAATTCCCACCTTATCTCCACCCTACTTTATTCCTCTCCAATATATACCAACCTAAGGCAATGTGATCTAAACAAGCTAGAGACCTGCTACAACAAAATCACCAAATTCACCACAGGGGCATCCTACCGTAGTCACCACTGTCTCTCACTTGCTGAACTGGGCTGGCTTGAACTCCTTCACCTACTTCAGTGGTATCAACTCTCACTCGCCCACAAACTAGTAAAACATCCACTAAATGTCCCATCCCTCCAGAATCTGCTCCAACCCTATCGCACCACCAGAGCACTAAGATCCAGCAACAAAAATCACTTGCAGATCACTAAAGCCAATAACTCTGCTGGTGAAGCGCTATTCTCTTGTGCCATAGCCAAATTATGGAACTCACTCCCACCCACAATTACCTCCATGCCATCATGCACCCACTTCAAAACTTTACTTAAAGTGCACCTAAAAACATGCTGGCTATGCCCTTGCAACTCCCACTCTAATATCATCCACCCCATCCAACCACTACCTTTCTTTCCACTCCACTAACAACCTTGATTATAGCAAGCTCAGATGCTCATAAGCCTAGAACTTATTATACAGCAGGAACTTCTCATTGTAACATTTGTTAATGTCTGTTATGTACTTCACAGATAAAGATTCTAGCTGTCTTCTGATGTACTATATTCTTCATCTGTAAATATGTTGTAAGTAATTGCTATGTTAAATTGTTAATCGCTATGTAATCCAATGTAACTACTGTCTGTTTATTTTACTGTGGAGCTTTTCTCCCTGGGCCTCCACTGAAAATGGACCTACATACAGTCGGACACTCCCGGTCAACAAATTTAAATAAATAAATAAATAAATATGATCTAAACTGACCACCATTAGACAGAAGTGTTACTTTATATGCAGAAATATAAAAAGTGTTACCAGTTAATGACCTTCTTTTAACTAATATCTAATTAATACTGAAATGAATGGATTTTTACATATATCATAAAACATCACTTTGAGGAGTGTTAGTATGTGGGAGTAACAACATGACCAGAACGTTTTGACCACCTACTCCTTGCAATTCAGCTCAAATGTAAGCAAATGTTAAGCAACAATAATTGTTGGTCTAAAATTAATTTATTAACCAAATATTGTGACAGCTGCATTGGATGCAGCCTCCATGTTAAGAAACATATAGGATAGAGCTGTATACTGATTTTTAACAATAACAATAACAACAAAGTATGTTTAATGATGTCACCAACATCTATATATAAACGTCTTTAACAATGCTGATGGATTTTAGAAATGCTACTATTAGGTAGAACCATATACTTCATTTGTCACAGAGACACAAAGGACTCTCAAAAACTGTCATGCAGACTGCAGACCTCTGTAAAATAACCATAAGTACAACTGGTTTTTCACTCTCTGCACTTAGACATCCTCTGGGTGAAGCCAGTGAATTCCCTTCCTGTGGCCTTTAGTTGAAATTCTCCACATCATTGGTAACAGTATTCTGATAGGTGCCTTTACTGTAGCTAAGCAGCCTGGACCCACAACCTTATATCTGCTGCATGGCAGCCTATACTTCTATACAATTACTTTTGTTACTCCATGATCCACAAGGCAGGATTTGTAATTCAGCCTAAGCAAAGCAGATAATTGTAACACACCAAGAAAGACTGAGAAGTATTGAATCTTCCAGCTGTCACACAACACTTATGCTGTTGCTTATCTGGCTTTGTGTTAACTAAAAAGAGTTCTCCTCGTTGCACACCAGGCATTAGACATCCCAAGTCATTTTGATGGGTTCTGTCTGACTTGTATTTAGAGCTCTCAGAAAAACAGCTACCTGCACCTATCCTGAATCACTGCCTAAATTTACAGATGAGCAAAGTATCTGATATATGTGACTGACTTAAACTCATTGTTCATAAATTCAGTTAGCCCAGCCAGTAAAGAAACAGAAAACCCTTCAACATCAGTTTAAGTGAGATATCAGTATAAACTATGAAGCTGCATGCAAGAGAGTACTTATTTAAAGAAAAACTAATTTAGATGAAATGAAAGCAAAAAATATATATCTGACTTGATTTTTTGGTGATCTTCTCCTAGAAAATGTTTAAAAAGTGTGAAATGTTTGTCGATCCTTTATAACATTGATGTTACAGTTTGATTCCATGGCTGTAACGTAATAAAAATATTCCCTCCCCCAACACACACACACACACACACACACACACATGCACACACCATGGGAACATATTTCCACCTTTACTGCTGTAACAGGCAATTCCATACTTTAATATAAAGATTACGAGACATACTCCTATAAACTTATTTTATATACTTTGTTATGTTTACTACAGACTGTTAAATATTAGTCTGGAACAAACCCCAATGTACCCAATATTGTTAAAATCTACATTCAAATTTTGGATGCTCACTACTTTTAATTTTCAGTCATTTTGTATTATATGACAAATACATTTAGAGTGTCATTCTTGGACTCTGGCTTTTATCTAATTATTTAGTCACATCAGTCCTAAAAAATGAGTGAGTCCTTTATTCACTGAATCAATACAAGGTGTACATTTGCCAGTTTAGGATAGAGGATTTAGACCATGATCCGATTGCAAGCTTTAATCTTTAGGCCACATTTTGATTACCTGAGTCTCTGTTTTATCACTGTATGACTCTGAGTACATCATGTAACCAGAAACTACTCCCAGTTTGAAATGGTTCTCTTGTGCCTAGTAGTTTCATTCAGTTAAATAAATAAATGAAATGAAATAAATCACTGATTAAAATGGTCATAATTCCAAATTTGTAAAGTTACTATATATATATATATTTTATAGAGGTTTACAGTATACTTTCATTACCTTTGCTGCATTACATGTTGACTGATTTTCGGTACTTGCAAGTTTTTATTCATTTCTTATATCATTTCATTTATTAACCATGTAGATTCACTAGGCATAGATTTCTCCTTAAAGAGCTTATCGATGATTATTGGCCTGGTCAAGTGATTTGCTGAAAGTCAGCAGTCAGTTTGGATGACCCACTATTCACCTACAGGATGCCTTTGTTATGCGAGATCAAGTAAACAAAATCCAGACTTTGTTAATCGGTCTTAGCTTGAAATATATGTGGTTAAAAATTCTTAAAAATAGTTAAGTTATGGAGGTATGTTATAAAAACAAACAGTGGTTCCATAGCATTTCTCAAAAAAGGAAGCTTAGTAGGCTTACCTGACTAATAAATGAATAAAGTATAAATATATAAAATAAAAATCAGATGTTATTACAGCCATCTAATAACAAATTTGGTTAAATAATTTGTATTTGGATGAATCACAGAATATATCTTTCTCTCCTTCTCTCTCCTCCCTCACTGCCTCCATTTCTCACTCCTTCTTGCTATGTGTTAATATGTTTATATATATATATATATACATATACATTTCTGTTTCTCATGTGACAATTGTCTAACGGCAATAGGTTTCCCATGCTGTTTTTCATATATGTGGCAGCATCAGGGAAGAAGTTCACAACCCAATATAGGAGGCCCCCCCCCCCTCTGGACCTTCTCGGCATACATCACTGTCACATTTTCTTAATCCCAATACCATAAAAACAACAATCTCAAGCTATTTTGAGTTACAGTTGTTTTAATGTTTTAATATGGTGTCCATATTGTCCAGATTTGTGGCTTTCACTTTATATTTTATCATATCTAAAATAAAAATAAAAAAAAATACTTTTAAAACACTTCAGATTAGATTTTATAAGTATTCCTAATTGTTTTCAATACTTTCCAATGTAGGATTCCTGTTAAGTCTCTAAATTCAAGTAATTGTAAAACCAGTGTTAGTTCAATAAAAGGCATTTCATCACCTCTGTGTTGTACAGTCTTTGAGTTAACTGCTTCAGTTACTGTGCTGTATTAAAAGTGTCCAAGATGCACCTGCCAGTGGGCAATTTGTTGTAAATTAAATTAGTGAACAGATTTTTATCACAATAAAATTCTCTGGCACCAGTGCCATGAGATTACTCCTCATATCACCTATTAGTAATATAATCTCCCCAAAGGTTGTACGACAATGAAATGAGGGCAGCGTAGATGTAAGCATATATTTCAGTGCCAGTTAAATCAAACTGCACCCAAAAGGAATTCAGCTGTTTTATTCAGTCACTTTCTCTGGTGACTAAAAAAGGAAATATTACACATTTCTCCATGTGCTTTAAGTGCAACAGTTTTCAAAGCAATCAAAAACAATAAATACATCTGACAAGCTATAAAGAATAACTAGTCATTTAATTATTTCAATTGTAATTAAATGACAAAAACAGACCCCCAGAAAAGTGCTAAACAAGCCATCAATAAATAGAGCGTCTTGCACATAATTTTCAATGGATTTATGCAGAGGTCCATAAGAAACAGTTTTTTTTTTGGCAAATGCAAAACAATCTCACCAGAAAGAAATTTCACAACTATATTACAACTACAAATTGCTTTCACTGCAAATCCTGTCTAAAAATGTGATTCAGAGCTCCAAATTCGGTGGGCATAGGAAACAAGGTGGAGCATGCCTTTGGTAATGAAGACGACCAAATATCCTTCACCATGCAACAGAATGGTAGACCACCATTTCAGCAGGAGTACATTCCAAGTTGTGTCCATCTCTGACCTCTTCAAATTCCTCTTTTGTTGCTGCTAAAATCCTTGGGGAAACAGTAGATGGAGACAAGATAAAGTAGAGAAAGGGAATTTGTAAATGTGAGAAGTAAAACAGGAAAGCTTTTTACAGGAGTGAAAAAAAGAAAAGTGTCAAAATGGGTCCGACAAATGAAAGGAAAATGAATGGTGGGGTAAAGTAAGGAAACAAGATCCAGCCAGGTAAGTTTGAAAATGCAATTAAAAGGCTAAGACCTAACAGCATTGAACAGATAATGCATGGTGGAATAACAAATGTAGCAACAGGCAATGAAAGATACCACAAACCTTCCAAAAGTGCCTAGACGTGACAATTTAACAAAATGATACATGAAGGAAGGGTAACAAATGAATGAAAGGGAGAGAGAGAATAAGGAAACAGTGGCTCACCATAATGTAGCATATAACAGAAGTAAAGTGAAAAAGAAAGCATGTTACAGAAAACCAGACAGGAGAATGGAAGGAAGAGACGAGAAGAAAACAGAAAGAAGAAGAAAATTATATAAAAGGGGAAAAAGAAAAAGAAACACCAAAAAAGAAGCTGTAGTATAAGGAGTTATTAAGATCAATGTTTTTAACTTTTTAACCATATCAGTTATCTTGTTAACCAAAATCCAGCAAAGCTGGCTGAACATATTCTAGGTAAACTCATTCAACAGTGTGGGCCAGTACAAATGCTGACTCAAGGTGATGATATCATAGCTTATTTCCACTGCACATCCTCACCTCCTTTGTGATTTCATTTAGCTTTTTGTATCAAAAGTAATTTTTATTAATTTGCTTATTTATTTGCTGCCTTGTTGAGCTGGCAAGTGGTCAGGACTTTGGCAGTCACAGCTGAGACCAAAATGCACAAAGTATGGGTACTTTGAAAGTATTCGATACAATATAAACAGTAGACATAAGGTAAGAGACATGGTGTAAAAGAAGTACAACAAATGTATCTGTAACACAAAACCACAGGACATTGTACAGTATTAAGCTTAATGCAATGGAACATAAGACAAACTCCAAGCTGGCCACTGTTGCATAAGAAAAATATCATGGGTGAGGGAGTAAAAACACTTCGCAGAAAGTTGACTAAATAAATCTAGAAACTAATAAAATTGTGTACCCTGACTGAAACAGTATTTTTTGTGAAGAAAAATAATATATAAAGAAGCAACATTTCTGTGAGTTCATACGTTTGTAAAGAAACTGAGAAAACTGCCTGACAGAATGGGGTCTATATTAAAAGACTGAAAAATTAAAACTGTGAACGCCTAAAGAGTGAAAGAAACAGAACCTCGAACTTGCTATTGTGGGGGGCTGTGCCACCCACACACCCCGCTAAATATATATTCCAACTCCGAGATCGCACTACAGTGAAGAAAGGGCAAATATTCCAATATTCACTGTACCACAATCTGACAAACAGCACTTTGAGGTTCCATTTTTTTCGCTCTTTAGGTGTTCACTGTTCTGCTATTTTGGTCTTGTAATATAGACCCGACAGAATGAGCTCAAGTAAACTATCACAAGGGGAATCTGCCTTGAGAAAAGATGCACAACAATTACATTATCAGTGCAACAAATAACATTAAAAATAAAATTATTGCAGAAGAAAATGGACAATTTGCAGCAAAACCATATAAAACAAAATGAACTATTAAGCACTATAATATCTCAGCATGACACACAGATAAAACAATTGCAAAATGTGTTAAATTAAATGGATGGATACATTAATGAAAAGTAACATCAAAAAGGCTTTCTTTTAAAACAAAATACATGGCTAATGGAGGAGATGGATGACTTCAAAAACAGAGAGACAGACAAAATAATATCAGAATATCTCGGCCTGATTCCAAAATACTTGCTTTCAGTATAAACAGAGCCATATCCTAGTCAAAAGGGACCATAGCCCACCCCCACAGAAGCTCCCCCAGTCCCCTACCCTGCAGCATTTACACTGTCCCATTACTTAGCTATTTCTACCTAGTGCCATAAACACTGTTCAAACCTGTCACTGTGTATACTGTTTTCTTCTTTACATTTAAAATGATTACACATATTTGGATTTCATTTAAAATTTTTATTTCAAATTTTATAGCACAAACACTGATAGACATTTGCTAAACAAAACAATTTAGTGTCACAATGAAAAGAGACTAAGCATTAACAGTAAATTTATCTGCCCTTGAAACTCACATTCATTGAAATGGCATTGAAACCCACATTCATTGAAAATGCATCTAGCCAGTAGTGTATTAGATTGGGTCTATATTACAACGTTGAACTAAAACAAGTCTGAACATTGTAATATCGAATCCTAAAGTCCGAAAGTGGAAAATAGTGAAGCCACGGCACATTGACTTTTTTCCCAGGGAAAAAAATCTGTGGGCCATTTTCGGGGCTTTACTATTTCCTCCACTGTGGTGTGATCTCGAAGTTGGTATATTTAAGTGGGGGGGGTCACAGAACAGTGATTTTTTTCCCTGGGAAAAATCTCTGTTCTGTGATTTTGGTTTTGTTGGGTTTCGGAGAGTAGGGTTCGATATTACAATGATCGAACTTTTGTAAGTTTGACGTTGTGATATAGACCCTATTAGATTTACCTCTTGGGTGTTTTCAAACCATAGGATCCTTGCACACATTTTCAGGACTATGCATATGCACATATGTTCTTTGACTCACCTTACTTATTGTATTAAATTATATTCCTTGTATAATACAGCACCACTTGTTAGAGTGCATTTTAATTTTATAGTTTTGTACATTTCTCCAGTAAGCATTGTAACAAAAGATATGAACCAGTAATGACAAATTGCCGACTTCAGAACATTTTAACCATAAAAGGCCACTCAAATTTCTGTCATTACTATCCCCCAATATCAGTCAATATGCACAATATCTACAAAAGTAAAAGTCATCTGAATAATTCTACATTAAAGAGATCTGTAACTAATGAAGAGGTTGCTGCTAGCAAACATTATATTTCATGTTTTATCTACAAATTAATTGCCTGCTGCCCTTGAAGAATAAATTGCCTATTAAAGATAGATTAAAAAAATGGTAAGCTGGTAATATTGCAATAGGGAATGGATTGCAAAATGAGAACAGGTTCATAGTTATATTGCATCTCATCCAAAAGAGAACACACTGAGGATTACAGTACCACAATTTCACCTTAAAGTAGAGTACAGTATCAGCAATCCATCTACATGGTGTGGGAGTAGAACGCACAGCCTTCTGCAGCAAAAGCAAGTGTGCTACCTGTTGTGCTACTAACAGTGCTTTCAAATCTTCTTGTACAAACAGTGATGACCATTTGCTAAACAAAATAGTTGTATGTTGAAAACAGACTTAGCATGAGCAGCAGTAAACTTCTCTTCCCTTGAAGCTTACAATTCCTTGAAAATGTACTGAAACTCACAATTCGTTGAAATTTACTTAAGCTCATAGTCTAGTTGTTGTTGTTAAGAATTCAGGCTGTTGACTCCTATAACTAAGGTACAGAATCTACTAACCTGTGACCCCTAACTGGGGCATTTTACACAGACACACACACACACACACACACACACACACACACACACACACACACACACACACACACACACACACACACACACACACACACACACACACACACACACACACACACACACACACACACCTGATAATAGCAGTAAAGCACCTTACCTTTACAATAATATTCTGTTGAAGAAGCAGGAATGGTCATGTTTTTTAATTCCATGTGTGGATGCAGAGTAGAAGAATAAGTAAGAGTGTGGTGATGGAAGCAACAGTAAGTGTGTACAGATGCATGATGAGACGTAAATGTTGCATACAGAGAGCATACTTAAAGACAAATGCCATCTTAAAGAAGTAGGCTTGTAAGTCTTTTCTTTTCAATTATATATTAAAAAGCAAATGCTGGGGCAGCCCCCCCTGGCCAGCAGACCCCTCCCAGCCAGTGGGCCCCAGTACAAAATTAAGATACTAAGAATGAATCACCTGTCTTCTAGAAGGACAGATATATAAAACCCCTTTCAAAAACTGGTTCACTTGAAGCAGTGTAGAAAAAGGGGATCAGTAGGTCGTTAAGCAGAAATGGCTGAGTGGCAAATCTTGATAGAAGAATAGGGAAGGCCAAAGGATAATAACTCACACAAATATTGTAAACCAGAGGTGTCTGACCTTTAAAATTATACTGTGTTCTTATTTTGGCAAACACAAGAAACTCTTTTCCACTTAGCCGTATATGTTTTTCTAGTAGTAGGTTTCATAGTCTCTTTTAATACCTGCTGCACAGCTGCAGAAAACAGGTGCATAAAGAGTATTACAATTCTGTCATTCAAGCAGTGAGATGAAGAAATTGAAGGCTGGGGTGAATCAATGAACCCCTATGTTGTTGAGTAAATCCGTCCACTGAGGAAGCTTGTGATAACTGCCCTTGGCCATTTTCAAAAGAAGGAAGAACTACTCTTGCCTGAACTAAAATGAATTTACCAAAATTTTCCTTGAAGACTCATTCTGGATCTTTAGAAGGATCCCAGGTTATCAGAGAAAAGGACGGAAAGGCATACAGAAATATCCCTGACCATGGGAATATCTTCCAGGCCTTTGTGCAAGGAGTCCTATTGCAACATGTCTTTAATTCCTTGTTGTGAATGGAGGCAAACAGATCAACTTGAGGAGTTCCCCACATTTGGATCAATTCTTGAAAGACCCCTGGGTGCAACTTCCATTCATGGGGAGTTGTCTTGGTCCTGCTTTGCTTGTCTAATTCAATATTCTGTTCTCACAGGATGCTAGTAGCCAGAGGGAGAGATTGTGCTAAGTTGCTAGTTCTTAGGCTACCATAACTATTTTGCAAAGGGGGTAAGAAGTGATTCCCCCTGTTTACGTGCCACATTACTGTGATGGCTGCAATTACTAGCAGGGGGCCTGGAATTCAAAGCTTATTTATTTTGAGAGCATTTATTAGTGCTATAATATATTTGACATTTATGTGTTTTACTTTGTACTTCTTGCCCACAAACCCTGGACATTCATCCTGTTGGATATATCTCCCCAACAAAAGTCTCAGACATCTTTGGTTACAGACGGAGTAGGAGCTAAAATGGGAAATGGGAGACCTAGGTCGAGAGACAACTGATTCATCCGCTATAGTACCTCATTTTTTACAAATTCCAACACTGAGATCTGAAAGGATAGGGGGAGCTAGTGCTGATTTGATGAACCACTGAATTTTACTTACCAGAAGTTTGGCTAAAGGAATCAGAAAAGTTTTAGAAGCCAGGAAACCTAGAATTCTAAGGTATTCCCAGGCAGCTGTTAGAGTCTGGTTTGCAAATGCCAGAATATATATATAATATATATATATATATATATATATATATATATATATATATATGTGTGTGTGTGTGTGTGTGTGTGTATGGGGAAAGGGCACAAACAGCGCAGAACCCTCCCAGCCACCAGAAAACATTCTGAAGGCCCACTAACAGCAGATAAAAGGTACTGCTGACACCAAGAGAAGTATTCACCCTCCAAAACAAGAGGTATACTGCCCAAGGCCAGGAGAAATCCTGAATACTACCTCAAATACTAACGTTAATGGTAATAATGCCTCTAATGACCCTTTCATAAATATCCAAGGGAATTTATTTTATCCCATCCCCCCAATCAGGCCACGAGGTACAGCTCAACCCCGGGAAACCATGGGAGAGAGGGGCGGAGGGGAAGGCCACAAAGCAGACCGAGGAAGTAACGGTAAGACTAGAGTATTTTCTCCCCTCCCAGCCTTCTCAGTGCTTAATTTAACTGAAAAAGATTTCACTGATGGAATGATTCATCTCCTTAAAAAGGACTTAATTTCATACCAGCCCAAAGGGCCAGCATTACAGACATGGTGCTAGACTTAAAACTGTACATTAGGAAACTAAACTTAAAAGTCTTAATGCATGATGAAATAGATAGTGCTGACAATGATTCAGATGTTAATACGAACACAGTAAATGATGTAAGCAGGTTGAAAAAGATAAGTATATATAACCCCGTGCTTAACAGTACATTAAATGTGTTCAATAGGGTGTGTGAAAGGGATTTGAGGAATAGTCTAAGCAGAAACCCTCCCATCAAATGACAAAATGTGACCCCCCCCAAAGATAAAGCAGCATTAGAGGAATGTAGGAAAGATAACATTAGAGTTATGAAAGAAGACATGGGGGGAGACATTGTTATAATGCAACAGGCTGAATACATTAAGCAAATGAAGCAGGAGTTAGAAAATGACAACTGTTATGAAACCTGTTCTGAACAAAAAGTGGGAGATGAACTTCTAGCTGTAGATGTACAGCTATTAGAAATGTTGCAGCAAGAAAAAAATCACAGAGCAGGAATTTGACTTCCTAATGGTTAACAACCCTAGCTTAGGGAAGTTATTTGGGCTACCCAAGACCCAGAAGAGTGAGACCCATTCTCCCTTCAGACATACACTTTCTTCTAGAAGAACAAAAACAGAAAACATTTCTCAGTTTATAGACTTCTACCTGAATCCAATAGTACAGAACTCTGAGTTCTATCTAAGGGATTTTTGGCAATTCCTCAACCAATTACACCAGTACCAAGTCTTCAACAGAGATCAGAAACTGGTTACCCTGAATGTAGTGGCATTGTACACTATCATCCCCCTCAAGGCAGGCATCATCCTCACAGCTAGGTACCTGAGAAAACACACTACCTTAAGCAGAAGGAAAATCAGCAACATATGTGAGCTGATCAGTGTTGTACTATACAATAACTTTTTTACTTTCAATGGGGAAATATTCCACCAGCAAAAAGGAGTAGCTATGGGAGTCAAAATGTCCCCAGCTTATGCAAATCTGGTGCTCTCCATCTGGGAGAGTGATATACATAAACACCTAAAAGGTTTTGAGAAATTATGTCTGTATAAGAGATATATAGATGATATATTTTTTTCTGTGGCAAGGCACAGAAACTGAACTCAAAATATTTCATAAGGACCATGAAAGAAAGCATTCCTTTCTTGGATTTTGCAGTGTCTGGCAATGGGCACGAGGTGTAGTTCCTGGACACCTCCCTGACCCTAGATCACCCTCCAGGAAGTTCACTTCCAACATTTATAGAAAAGCACCATTCAGGAACAACTACGTTTACTATAACAGCTAGCACCCTCCCTTCATGACAGCTGCTAAGCTAGGAGTGGGTGTGAGGGACAGTCCGCCTCGGGCGGCTCTTTTCTGGTCCCTTCACATCACACTGTTGATGCGCCATGCATGAAGTTTAAATGCTACTTTCATGCACAAGCCAGGAGCCAAGTGGATGTTTATGTAGGGAATTCCGAGTGTGGAGCAAGTTCAACTACAAACAAGTAAAGAGATATTTTTAAGCACCTTTCAGTGTAGTGAGCATATTTCTGCAGCTTTAAGCTCTCAGTGTATAGCAAGTGTATTTCTGCAGCTTTACAGAGAATTATAGATGCTTTTGTGTGTGCATGAGTTCAACTGCAAGTGAGGTGTGTGTGTGTGTGTGTGTGTGTGTGTGTGTGTGTGTGTGTGTGTGTGTGTGTGTGTGTGTGTGTGTGTGTGTGTGTGTGTGTGTGTGTGTGTGTGTGTGTGTGTGTGTGTGTGTGTGTGTGTGTGTGTGTGTGTGTGTGTGTGTGTGTGTGTGTGTGTGTGTGTGTGTGTGTGTGTGTGTGTGTGTGTGTGTGTGTGTGTGTGTGTGTGTGTGTGTGTGTGTGTGTGTGTGTGTGTGTGTGTGTGTGTGTGTGTGTGTGTGTGTGTGTGTGTGTGTGTGTGTGTGTGTGTGTGTGTGTGTGTGTGTGTGTGTGTGTGTGAAATGCCACAGTTAGGTGTTACTCAGGCTCAGATCCTGTACCTTGTGTACTTGCAACAAGAGCCTGAATTCCCTACCCATGTAAGGAATTGTCCTGGCTTGGAAATGTTTGGCTCATACTTTTGGTCTGTTCCAACAGGTAGTATACTTGCTTTTGATGCAGAAGGCTGTGGGTTATATTGCTGATAATCTACTGTGTTGTACTTTAAAGGGGGTGGATGCTGCATGTTTGGTTCATATTTTTGGTCTGTTCCTCTTAAAATTTGTGGTTTTCTGGCAAATCAATGAGAACTGAATTCACTAAATAATGACATCTAAGTTGTAGTCTTCATATCTTTCAGGTAATGCATGTTAACACAAAATGTTTTATTTTAGCAACTTTCTATTTTTTTTCCAAAAACATTTTTATTTTGTTTTCATTTTAAACATACACAAATGTATATATAACAAATACAATAAAACAATAACAAAACTATTTACAATATTTACATTCATCCATGATAAATAATCATTTTATCCATCAGAAGTTATCAGTACTTGTTCAAAAGGTTTTCCAATTTTTGCCATGCTATTTTTTATGAATAATGTTATGAGTTCTGTAACAAATGCTTTGCAGTTCTTGTTTTACAAACAACTTTTGCTAAATTAATAAATTCTTCAAACATCAAATCTTATTTACTTTTCCAGTTCAAAGTAATAACTTTTCTGGCAATTGTAAGAATTGACCAGAGTAACTGAATCTGAGATTTAAGTATACATTAGGTATAGGAACATTGAATAGGATTAGTGAGTTATAAATATGACAGTTATCAGACCATAAAGCCTTTACAAAATATCTGAAGTCTTTCCAGTATTGAACAACAAAAACCCCCAAAAAAGAAGAAAAAAACAGCCAACCAGAACCATGCAGAAAAGTTAGCACTCAGGTCACTCTGCCAAGATGAGCACCTCAAAGTGCTCAAGGCAGACAAGGGGGCAGGTGTAGTAGTCATGACAGAGACTGCTTACACCAGTAAGATGAAAGAAGTTCTAGGAAATAATGATGACTACAGCAAAATCATGAAGGAAGAGGTGCTAAAAAAGTTCATTACCATAGATTCCACCCTACTTTCACTAGCCTACCAGAAAAAATATCACAGAAGAAGAACTAGAGTTCATGGCAGTGGAATCCCCCACAGTGGGGAAACTCTTCGGCATAATGAAGATCCACAAAGACCAACTTGACCCCCCTATGAGACACATAGTCTCATCCAAAAGGACCAAAACAGAGTTTATCTCTGAACTCCTGGATTTCTACTTCGATCCATTAGTTCAAACCTCCAGATTCTTCCTAAATGATTCTTGGGACTTTCTAAAAGAAATCCACGAATTCAGAACAGCAACTACAACAATCAACTCAGTCTAGTTACACTAGACGTTGTAGCGCTGTACCCAAGTATCCCTCACATAGAAGGGATCAAACTAGTAAACAAGTACCTAGTACAGCACAGACACATTGCCCAAGAGCATGCAGATACCCTCTGCACACTGCTGTCACTAGTACTAGAAAATAAATTCTTCTCCTTCAAGGACACCATCTACAAACAACTCAAAGGTGTGGCAATGGGAGCCAAAATGGCCCCCTCCTATGCCAGTCTAGTCCTCAGCACATGGGAAGAGGACACTTTCATTAAACTGGAGGGCTTCAGCAAAGTCTTGCTATACAAAAGATACATAGATGACTTTTTCCTGATACGGGGATGCACCCAACAAGAACTCCAGGACTTCCTGACACAACTGAAAAAAATAGCATCAAGTTCTTGGAGTTCACCACAGCAGGCTCAGGTTCCAGGGTGAACTTCTTGGACATCAGCCTTAGCTACGAGCAGGAGACACAAAATTTCTCTTCTAACCTTTATAGAAAGCCTACCCACAGAAACAACCTTTTAGACTACAGAAGTCTACATCCTGACTTCATGAAAAAGAATGTAGTCAAGGGACAGTTTGTACGACTGAGCAAGATTGTCAGTAAAGATGAACAGTTCCTCATAGACAGCCAGACTCTCAAGCAACTTTTCCTAGACAAAAACTACCCCAGGAAGCTAGTCAACAGAATAGCCCAAGAAGTGTCTGATAACAGACATACCAGACACTGCCCCATACTTACTCATGGATACCTTGAGCAAAGCAAGCAAACAGAAAATCCACACCCGAGATTCCCCATCCCCATCTCCACAGATGCAGAACAGATAAAAAAAACACTATCCCACAACTGGGATATTCTGAACTGCAACCCAGAACTAAACAAAACACTGGGAAATACCCCCATATATACATACAAAAGGGGACACATGCTCATGTCCCTACTGGGCACCCACCCCTGTGGAAACTGCACCTGTTGTCAATACATTTGCACAGAGGACAACCTCAAAATAAGAGACAGCAGCAAACCAATTCAAAACCAAGGCAACTATGATTGCAATACCATGCAAGTAGTGTACCTCAGCAGATGGACATACTTCACCTGCTTCTACGTGGGTATGACCACCCGCAAACTCAGTGACAGAGTTAAAGAACACTACCAGGCCATCCGGAGAACAGACATTAACAATGCACTAACCAAGCATGCATCACACTGCATCAAACCACCCAAATACACTTTCCTAGTACCAGAGAAAGTCTCCAGCTTTAGTGATGAATCCAGCACACCCCTAGAGGTCAGAGAACTGAAGTGTCAAATCAAACTAGGAGCATACAGCCAACCAGGCTTAAATGGCAGTCTCAACATTAAATGTATGTTGAAATGGATCAGGTAACCAGACTTGATCCCCTCCCACAGTGTCAAGTCACACATGACATCACTGCTAGTACTTATTACCTTGTTGAATGCACTTTTACTGATTTCTGAAGAAGTTCTATAACTTGTAATAAAGGAGCAAATGAAAGCGCTAAAATCGAAATCTGGCATCTGCGTGTTTTTGTATTTCCATACTACAGCTCCCTCAGAAGGTACTTTTTACCTACAATTAGTTTTCTGCAGTTAAAGCGCTAATTTTTATCTGTTCACATTTCTACATTCAATGAACATGTGAACCCAGTTGGCCTCTAGTAATTCATCACATTTGCAACATTTGCTTTCATTGTTTTTGAGTATAAGATTTATTTTATGTAGAGTATAGAAACTCCTATTCATAAATTTCCATGTATACAATCTCCAATATAATGAAGAAGAGGTACCATAAGTAAATTTCAATAACAGTTTTTTTGGATTCATCAGATATTTATTCTCCATTAATCTTTACATAGTAATTCCAAAAATCTGAGTCAAACTTTAGAGTGCCTTCTCTTAGTATCTTATAGATAGGTGAGATACTTAATTTTTGATCATCTGTCTTTTCAAGACACCTAATAAAAAGTTGGATCAAACTAGGTATAGATTCAGTCTCTAGGTTGATTGATACATTCATTTTGTTTTCTATAAACTGCTGTAATGAGTGTATAAACAACCAATTGTCTTGACTATTATCAAAACTACATAGAAGAGAGTTTAGTGGTTTAATACTCTTATTTTCAATAAACTGATGCCAGAATATAAAGTTATTTTCCTTTAATTTTTGCATCGCATTGATGTTGAAAGAATCTAGGCAATCAGGGGAATATGCTATAGGGAATATAAGCAATATGAATTGTTTAATGTTGTAATTACAATCAATTATATTTTTAAAGTTATTAAATATTTGATTAATGCCATAAGAAAAATGATCAAACGTCTTATTAAAAAAGCAAAATTCACATAAAAGCCAATGAACTCTATTTATTCCATATTGTTCCTTAAAGTGATTTTCTACAGTTCTGTCATCAGTTACATGAATCTCATGTATTATTTCCAGCCAGATATATAGGTAGGTGAGATCCAATGTAATATTACATTAATTATAACTGATTTGGAATAAAGATCTAAGCTAGGAAATGCTATCCCATTACCGTTCCAAGCTCTAATGTGCCATTTATATGCAATCCTAGCTTTTAAGGGGAACCATAAAAATTTAAGTAGCATGGAATCTAATTTTTTAAATATGTTTTTGGGAGGGGGTAGTATCAATGACTGTATATAAAACAAAATTTTAGGTAAAATTATCATTTTAATTAAAGAGAGCCTATCCTCCATTGTGAAGAACATTTTATTCCATCTTTTGATTAGTTCACTAATGATGGTTATTAAATTATTGTAGTTTAGTTTAACAGACTCTTTCCATGTACTCTTTATACTGACACAAATATTCTAATACATAATTCTCCCAATTAAAGAGTCTATTCTCTCTTAGGTTTTTGTTGATCCTTTTGTTAATTAGTAATGTTTTAGATTTATTATGCTTAAATTTAAGCCCTGAAATTCTTTCAGACTTGTTTAAGGTATTTATAACATCATGCAAAGAACCATCAATATCACCCAACATTAACAACATATCATCAGCAAATAATTGTATCTCAGGACAATAGTCCTTATTAACTTGAAAGCCTTTAATACGTTGCCTGTTTTTGATATAAGTAGAAAAAGGTTTCATTGAAAGAGCAGACAATAATGGTGACAAAGGACAACCTTGTCTAGTTGCCTTGAAGATTTCTAGTCATGAGGACAGACGTGATCTGATTTTCACATAAGCTTGTGCCCCACTATAAATTTTCATTAATAAGTTGACAAAATCTGAGGAGAATTCCTTGTAGCTAAGACCAACTAATAGAATCAAAAGCCTTTTTTATGTCTAGGCTGCTAATAGTTGTGTTTTGTATTTGCATGCTATGTCTATTAATGATAGTAATTTAATAATGTTATCTTGTACTTTTTTATGAAGAATGAACCCTGTCTGATCATTATGTATTAGATTAGATAATATTTTCTTTATCTCATTAGCTAATATTGTCATGCAAATTTTATAATCAGTGTTTAGTAACGAAATTGGCCTAAATGAATCACAAGATTTGGGGTCCTTACCTTGTTTTAAAATGGAGGAGATACTTGAATATTTCCATGATGGGGTTGTTATACATTTTTTCTTAACCATAGTAAAGGCATTCATCATTTTCTTTAGTATATATTCAGGAAAAATTTATATAGTTCAGGAATTATTCCATCCAGTCCTTGAGCTTTATTATCTTTTACAATTTTTTATTTGCTCTTTTACTTCTGTTAGTGTCATTTGTTTATTTGATATGCTATTTGCTGCATTGATACCTTAGTAGTTATATTTTCTTGAATAAAAGTATTTATTACATTATCTGTCTCCAAAAGTGGTGTGTTATTATTTATATCTTTATAGTAGTTTTTGAACACTTCTAATATGCCCATTAAGTTAGATGTACTCTTAACTGAACCATCACTTTTATATTTAATCGCATTAATAAGATTTTGATTGTTTATTTTATTTTTTTTTATCTTACCACTATTTTATGCAGATATTTAGGATTTACAGCATAAGATTGTAATCTCAAATTTTCCAGGTTTATGGCTACCTTATGATTCAGAACTTCTGAGTATTGTTGATTTAACGTAGTAATTTTGTTATGAGCTTCTTTGTTATTTGGTTTTGCATGCACTTTTAGCTTGTCTACTTTTTTTGTAAGCGGTAAGTCTAAAAGTTCTTTGTCCCACTCTCTCCTTTCATAAGGTACCAGGATTTTATTCTACCATATATATATAAACTTTAAAGGAATCCCATAGTATAGTATCAGTCACTTCACCATTATCATTTGTTTCCATAAACATGTCTAATTCTTTCATTATCCATTCCCTAAAGTCTTTTAACTTAGTTATGTAAGCAGGAATTCTCTGTAGAAATCTTAAATCATCTGTATGCATAATTAATATAAAGTTTATAGCATTATGGTCTGAAAGTGGACAAGTCATTATAGATATGGCACTTATTTTTGAGTATATATTACTTGATGCAAAGACCTTATCAATGTTTCTTTGTGTACCAAACTGATATGAATAGTGAGTATAGAATAAGGAATAATGTTCTCTTAGTCCATGTATATCTTTAAGGTTCATCTGGTTTGTAAAGTCATTTAACTTCCTGGCTTGAGATTACCATTTTTAGAAGTATCATTGCCTGATAATAGGCCGTTAAAATCACCTGTTGCTATAATTTCCCCTTTTGCATTTAAAGTAATTAGGTACAGATATTTGTCAACATATTTACTACTTAGTCCTGGTATCCAGTATGTATTAATCAAAGTATAATACTTCCTACTGATTTCCAAAATAACCACGTTTAGCATCCCATCTTTATCTGAAATTGTATCTATAATTCTTGGCATAGTATAAGTATTTTTCCATAGAATAAGAGTGCCCCTTTTCATAGTCTTAAAACATGAATCAGCCAGAATGGTATAGCCATTAAATGAGTATTTTTGTAGGTCTTTTTTTAATAGATGGGGTTCCTGTAAAAGATGATCTGGGCTTTATGCATTTTGATATATTTAAGCAAACCAACTCTTTTGACATTATTGTTCAAACTATTAATATTTAATTATAAACATTTATAAGCCATTGACTATAACGTGTATGTTGTTACTTACTAAAAGACCTTTCTTCTGTGTTGAATTGAAATCTACTGAAAACTTAGTTATCATGGATGTATAACGTGTATTAAGCACTACTTTCAAAAACCCAAAACTATTTACAAACACATACATGAAATATAAAATTTCTGGTTTAGTTAAAAACTTAACTAAATCATCCATCCACCACCTCTCCAACACCAAAAGATACAAATTATCCACCTCTGCTTAGAATATAGCATAAAAAAAAAGAAAAGCATTGTGAAAGCAACTAAAGAAATCTGAGTCCATGCAATATACATTAAAATGAGAGTGTCCAATATAACTGAAGCTATATGAATATGTCTCAGCAATAGCACCTCTGATAAGTAGATATGTCAGAAATACACATCAGATCAAATTATGTATAAAAATTAGAAGCTGAAGGTTAAGAAGATTGTCAATATTTCTAAGAATTTTCAAGAAACATCAGCTGTTTTAACCATTTTGTCAGTCATCGATCTAACATTTTTCATGTAAGGATCAGCTGAATATATATATATATATATATATATATATATATATATATATATATATATATATATATATATATATAAATAACATTTATTACAAAAAAAACCCCACTTATTACAAAAAAAAGCCTCACAACCCTCTGTTTACTTACTAAAGGTTTAGTTATGTAACATAAGTCCAATGTTAATATGCATAATGAGCTTTCTAATGCAGCTCCTAGTTCATTTGATGTCAGTTAGTTACTAAAAGTGTCACTGAATCTGTGGAATGTATGCATCTATAAAAGAACATAGGTATTTTCAAAGGAGTTAAACACTTTTATCAGAACTAATTATTTACCATTTAAAGTATCTAAGTGAAGGATAACAGAATTTCAAGAGAAAAGATTTCTAAATACAGCCATTTAGCAAGTTTAAAAGGTCAGGTGATGTCATCACTGTTGTTTCCAACAACTGCAGCTTCATAACTTTGTTAAAAAGTATCTAAATAGGCTCATACACATCAGAGGTTGTCTCTAGTGAGGAAAAAATGCATTTTCAGTGGGAAATCAAATCTGGAAGCTTTTAGAGATTACAGAAAGTAGAAAAAAACACTCAAGCTGCCTTGTCAGTGCATGTCATGAGTCTCCACAATGAGAACAGTCACACAGAAAACCATTTTCCTCAGAAGACATCAACATCATGAAAAAATTAACCCTTTCATATAAAAACAGCTTTTTAGAAGTAACAACAGCTGCCTCAAATCAGAAATCATTTTCTAACATTTCAATCATTTAGACTAATCAAGACTAATCAAACCTTAAGAGAAAGGGTAAGAGAACACATTTATGCCATCAGCAGGGAAGATGAGACCAATGCTTTAGCTAGACACATATTAGACCATGACTTAAGCCATAAATTTAAGTTCATGGTAATAGAACTGGTCAATAAAAGTAAAAGACTTGGGAATATAAAGAATTATACAGAGCGACAGGAAACAAAATGGATAATCAGGATGCAATCAGATAGAGGCAAGGGCTTAAATGAAAGAGTCTCCATTAAACCTTTTTTAAAGGACAGACCTCTGAAACACTGAATAGATATAATTAGGAAATAATCACTCTATATATATATAGTAAAGTGAATGAGAAACTTTCTTTATTTTATATATATATATATATATATATATATATATATATATATATATATATATATTTGTGATTATATACTGTATTGTAATTATTGTTTTTAATAGTACTTTTAAAATAATTTTTTAGCATATCTAATAATAATATTTATACTCTGATTACATGAAATTGGTTTTGAAATATATATAATTTTAAAATTAAACTGAATCAATATATAAAAATTTTTACATTATATTTTATTAGATACAATATCTTTCATATCATGCTTTTTAATTCATGTATATATATATATATATATATATATATATATATATATATATATATATATATGATAAAATTAAGCTATTGGAATAATAAACAAGCAGGTACCACCATCTAGTGGTAAAACATGATATGGTTAAAGAATTGTGAAAAGATTTTTGGCACCTTTTTTGCTATTTAAACTGTCAAGCAATGTTAATGGATATGTCTGAAGAAGGGTTTGGAAGTAACCCGAAAGCGCTGTTTTAATCTCTCTGATGAATAAAAGACTATAAACTGAAGAGCTGTGGTGGTACCAGATGTATTTTTTAGAATTGTTGTATTTCTGCTTACGTTATTGGTACCTTTGCCCTCAAAACTGCTTTTGGATTTTACTGAATATTTTGCGTTTTGACAGCAGCAAAGGACATAGCTGAAGACAACATTCATGGAAATTAACAAGTTTCCAACTTGATACAAGAAGGAAACAAAGGTAACAAGACTTTTAATGTAACTGAAGCCTTTCAACGTTTGCTGAAAGTGAAAACTAATGCATTACTACACTTTCAAAGGACTGAACTTTTAAATGCTAATAAAATTGCAGAAAATAATATGCATACAATAAATGTACTTCAACTAACACGTAAGATTGAGAACTTGACAACTCAATTAAAGAATATATAATGGCAGCGTAAACACATGGAAGCATTTCTTTGCTTCCATGTAGTTCCTAGAGGGTTAAGAATTTTGAAAATGCCCACCTACGGGACTGTTTATCCTGAACTTTTGGCCAAATGGCAAAAACTTAACATTGAAACTAGTTTTTCCTATATAAGACTTCTTATTGAACAATACATGCAAAATGAAAATGAAATTAGTCATGATATCACAATCCTACAAACGGAGCTGGCAACGCTTGTGAATGAAAGGGATTTCATTGTGTTTTATGAAGACATATTGTCACAGATATCTACGTTGGAACATAGATTGCTACTTGATAAAAAGAAGAAACTTGAATGAGACCTAAGGGATTTTAGTGTTGACAACGTGTTTTCTTGGCTGAGAGAACCCAGGACAACAAGAGAAGCAATAACATCGGCACATTTGGGCAAACCTTTATATATAAATCAGCCTAAGAAACCGCAACAGACTAATGTCACCCCCAGCCCTCGTGCATATTAAGAGATGAGAACGGAACTGGCAAAGATGTTTCAAAAGCAACGAATAGAAGGAAGACTTTGGTCTCACTTACTGGCCAACCATCCATCTCTACTGGCCATTATGTGAATGGCACAGAAATAATAAAAGAAGCAACAGTAAGTAATGAAGTGAAAGACATGGTTAATAAGGAGCCAAGACAAACATATACATCCAACAACTCCATTTCTCTATCTACAGGGGATGTTAGAAGAAAACAAACAACAGTCAATGCAGGTCAATCAGAACTGAATTTGTTTTTTTACCAGTTTCTACTGCTGATTCGAGAGCAGAAATGGACTCCAACGAAAACCAACAGGAAATGGAAAATATCAAATGATAAGGCAATGCCACAGAACAAAACACAGAGACAAGTGAGTCAGAATTAATTATCAATTTATCTAACTATGAATTGAACAGTTATGAAAAATCCCTTTTAAATAAAGGGTTGTCATTTATACCTGCTAAAGGAACTGATGATGTAGACTTTACTCCAGAAGTCAAGATGTTTGTTAGGAATGTGGTTCTAAAAAATGTTATATAAAAATGAGCATGGAACTAGACAAAACATTTTCAAAAAAACAAGTGCTTTTACACCTGTTTTACACCCACTGTTAGAAGCATTTGAACAAAAATGTGAGAAAGATTTTATACAAATGCTGAACAGTGAGAAACATAATAACAAACAGAATTTTTACAATTTAAGTAGAGAAGAATATGTAGCACTTGATAACTTAATTAAAAATTATCAGATTGTTATCAGATCAGCTGACAAAGGTGGAGGCCATTGTTATTTTAGATAAACAATACTATGATAATGAGATACAAGCAATGTTAAATGATGGCACTTATAAGTTGATTGAAGCTACACAATTGAATAAAATCATTAATAATTATTCTTCTTCTTTCGGCTTTTCCCGGTTAGGGGTCGCCACAGCAGATCACCTGTCCGCTCATGATTGGCAGTGAAATTTTACAGTGTTGATTTGCCAGCCCGGCGCCCAGCCTTCCACAGAAGGCACACACACACACACACACACACACACACACACACACACACACACACACACACACACACTCACACCTAGGGCCAATTTAGAGTGTCCAATCCACCTACTGCATGTCTTTGGGATGTGGGAGGAAACCCACGCGATCACTGGGAGGACATGCAGACTCCGCAAAGAAGGCACCCCAGCCAAGGATCAAACCGGAGAACCTCTTGCTGTGAGGCAACAATGCTAACCACTGCACCACCGTGGCTGCCCAATAAAATAAAATCATTAATAATATGCATAGTAATTTATATGACCTATTAATGTGTGAAGTTATTGATCCTGATTTATATAAATATTTTTTAATAGAGTTGCCTATTATTCCTACTTTTAGTGGTCTCCCTAAAATTCATAAAAATGATACCAACCCGAAGAAGAGGCCTATTATTTCAAGTAGGGAGTGGTTAACAGAACCACTCTCAATATATGTGGAGAAACAACTCAAGGATATTGTATTTAATAGTAACACGATAATTAGAGACACCAAGGAATTCCTTAAAACACTCTCAGAATGTGCACATAATATTAATGATTTATCTGGAATCTGGCTTGTAACGCTAGATGTTAAATCTTTATTCACAATGATACACAATGAAGAAGGTCTTGAATTTTTAAGGCAACTATTATGCACAAGGGATGTTGCAAGTATAACTAAGATGAGATGTTTATTATTGTTAGAATTGATTTTAGAGAATAATGTTTTCATGTACAATGATAAAAATTATTTACAGACAAAAGGGGGAGCAAATTCCTATGCAAATCTAGTCATGGCCCAATGGGAGAAGACACACATCATGGACACAGAATATGTTAATAACATCAGATACTACAAAAGATTTGTGGATGGTGTCTTCTTCCTATGGGAGGGTAATGAAGTAGATGTATGTATATTTATTGAATACATCAACCAAACAACTAACTTTTTTAAATTTGAAGGGAAATGGTCCAAATCAGGGATCAAAATTTTTAGATGTATTTATAAGTAAAGAAAATGGAAGATTTACAACTATATTATATAGAAAGAACTGTAGAAAAAATAGCCTTCTTCATCGTACAAGTATGCACCCCAGACACGTATATCAGAACATAGTCAAAAATCAAGGAATGAGGATATCTAACTTGACTAGTGATGATGTCATATGTGAACAGACTTTACAACAACTGAGTAATGAATTTGTTACAAGGGGATATTCCATGCAAGAAACAGAAGTATTGAAGGATCCAAGAATGGTAGATAGGAGAGTGAAAGGAAGACCATACTATGGAAATAAAAATATGCATACCACAATATCAATTCAGACAGATTGGCAAGTGACAGCTACACAAATAAGATTGAATATACCATATTCTAATAACGACATAGATGTGAATAAGGTTATTAATAAAAATTGGGCCATTTTGACTACTAATGAAAAAATATGTACCATCGTGGGCCAATGACCAAGATATGGCTACAGCAATAGCAAATCTCTAAAAAGGCTATTATGCTATAAAGAGACTAAAGGAAATAAAATAACATCAGATAGACACGGAACTTTTCCTTGCAGAAACTGTAACCAATGTTCATACATGTTAGATTTGAATAACTTTACACATCCAGATAATGGTAGGATATATACCTTTAGGCACTATGTGTATTGTAAATCCAGGAATTTAGTATATTTAGCTAGTTGTGTTAAATGTAGTAGTTACTACATAGACAAGACTAATCGAACCTTAAGAGAAAGGGTAAGAGAACACATTTATGCCATCAATAGGGAAGATGAGACCAATGCTTTAGCTAGACACATATTAGACCATGACTTAAGCCATAAATTTAAGTTCATGGTAATAGAGCTGGTCAATAAAAGTAAAAGACATGAGAATATAATGAATTATACAGAGCAATAGGAAACAAAATGGATAATCAGGATGCAATCAGATAGAGGCAAGGGCTTAAATGAAAGAGTCTCCATTCAACCTTTTTTAAAGGACAGACCTCTGAAACACTGAATAGATATAATTAGGAAATACTCACTCTATATATATTAAAGTGAAAGAGAAACTTTCTTTATTTTATATATATATATATATATATATATATATATATATTTGTGATTATATACTGTATTGTAATTATTGTTTTTAATAGTACTTTTTAAATAATTTTTAGCATATCTAATAATAATATTTATACTCTGATTACATGAAATTGGTTTAGAAATATATATAATTTTAAAATTAAACTGAATCAATATATAAAAATGTTTTACATTATATTTTATTAGATACAATACCTTTTATATCATGCTTTTTTAATTCATGTATATATATATATATATATATATATATATATATATATATATATATATATATATATGATAAAATTAAGCTATTGGAATAATAAACAAGCAGATACCACCATCTAGTGGTAAAACATGAAATGGTTAAAGAATTGTGAAAATATTTTTGGTGCCTTTTTTGCTATTTAAATTGTCAAGCAATGTTATTGGATATGTCTAAAGAAGGGTTTGGAAGTAACCCGAAAGCGCTAACTGTTTTAATCTCTCTGATGAATAAAAAACTATAAATTGAAGAGCTGTGGTGGTACCAGACGTATTTTTTTAGAATTGTTGTATTTGTGCTTACGTTATTGGTACCTTTGCCCTCAAAACTGCTTTGGGATTTTACTGAATATTTCAATCATTTACCCACCAATTAAACAGACCAGAGAGAAAAAAAAGAACCTAATATATATATATATATATATATATATATATATATATATATATAACTTATATTAAGCCAGCTATAAAACACCATTAATGTACTGTATTAACATTTATATGTGTCTAAACAAATAGTCTAAAACAGCTAGTTAAAAACACTAATCAGAAACATATTGTTACCCCATCACTGACCCAATAGAAAAAATTAACTTTGGTATTAAGTCAAATTATACTATTACTGAAGAATTAGAAGACATATATCATTGTAGTTATTTAAAAGGGAAAGGTATGTAAAGTACTTATAGTGGAGAAAAGAGAGAAAAGGAGCATTAGTAACAAAAAGGAATAGGAAGAAAGAAGAGATAGAGAGAGAATGCTATTTAAATACTTAGTACTACATGTAATTAGAAGAAGTAGATATAGAAAGGAAAAGAGAAAGTTAATAATAGATGATTCACATTACCTTACAGCATAGAGGAGATTTTCCACAATCAAATATATTATGATTCATAAAACAAAGCATTTTAAATTGGAAGGAATGTATTCATTTGTCCTTAATTTTCTTAGTTTTGTTTGCTCCTTCACAGACCATCCATTTTTTGTTGCCTGTCTCTTAAAACTCTGGGATAACCATTCCATTTCTTCTATGTCTGACAGTATTTTCTTCTTTTGAATAAATTCTACTGTTTCTTCTAGGGAATCAAAGATCTTCACTCCTTCTGGCAAGGTGATTTTTATTTTTGCAGGAAAAAGAATTTGAGCTTTAATATTGTTTTTTTTTTCTAGGACTTAATTAGAGGGACATACTCCTTTCTTCTAGATATGACTGTAGAGGTATAGTCATTGTCAAAATGAATAACTTTTTCACCCATCTTGATAGGGAAATTAGTCCAAGATGATTTCAGTCCAAAAGAAATCTAACTATAATAGACCTGGGGTCAGATGAACTCGGAGACAAAGCTGGATTTACCAGGGACCAGTGAGCCCTCTCAATTCCAAAAGAGAGGGATTCAGGCATGTTTAGTGTTGATGAAAACCACTTACTGAGGAACTGAATCATGTTAGCACCCTCTTCTTTCTCAGGAATTCCTATTCTTATGTTATTCCTCCTTGACCTACTTTCAAGGTCTTCCAGTTTCTCAATCAGCCTGGTGTTTTGCTTCAGAAGAAATTCATTGTGAAGTTCATTTTCTGTCACTCTAGTATCTAGGTCACTTACTGTTTCCTTTAAGGTAAGAATCTGTTCAGATTGTTTTTTTACTATTCCATTTAGAAGTTCCATTTGTTTATTGCATTCTTGTTTGATAATATCCATTTTGTTTTCGAATTTGTCCATTTTTAGTGGCAGTTCTTGGATGTTTGTTATTATAAGATGTAGTTCTTTCTTCACTGCACTCTCCTGGTGTGGGTTCTTCACGTTGCTCATGTTTTAGTGACAGTTCTTGGATGTTTGTTATTATAAGATGTAGTTCTTTCTTCACTGCACTCTCCTGGTGTGGGTTCTTCACGTTGCTCATGTTTTAGTGACAGTTCTTGGATGTTTGTTATTATAAGATGTAGTTCTTTCTTCACTGCACTCTCCTGGTGTGGGTTCTTCACGTTGCTCATGTTTTTAGTGACAGTTCTTGGATGTTTGTTATTATAAGATGTAGTTCTTTCTTCACTGCACTCTCCTGGTGTGGGTTCTTCACGTTGCTCATGTTTTTAGTGACAGTTCTTGGATGTTTGTTATTATAAGATGTAGTTCTTTCTTCACTGCACTCTCCTGGTGTGGGTTCTTCACGTTGCTCATGTTTTTAGTGACAGTTCTTGGATGTTTGTTATTATAAGATGTAGTTCTTTCTTCACTGCACTCTCCTGGTGTGGGTTCTTCACGTTGCTCATGTTTTTAGTGACAGTTCTTGGATGTTTGTTATTATAAGATGTAGTTCTTTCTTCACTGCACTCTCCTGGTGTGGGTTCTTCACGTTGCTCATGTTTTAGTGACAGTTCTTGGATGTTTGTTATTATAAGATGTAGTTCTTTCTTCACTGCACTCTCCTGGTGTGGGTTCTTCACGTTGCTCATGTTTTAGTGACAGTTCTTGGATGTTTGTTATTATAAGATGTAGTTCTTTCTTCACTGCACTCTCCTGGTGTGGGTTCTTCACGTTGCTCATGTTTTTAGTGACAGTTCTTGGATGTTTGTTATTATAAGATGTAGTTCTTTCTTCACTGCACTCTCCTGGTGTGGGTTCTTCACGTTGCTCATGTTTTTAGTGACAGTTCTTGGATGTTTGTTATTATAAGATGTAGTTCTTTCTTCACTGCACTCTCCTGGTGTGGGTTCTTCACGTTGCTCATGTTTTTAGTGACAGTTCTTGGATGTTTGTTGTTATAAGATGTAGTTCTTTCTTCACTGCACTCTCCTGGTGTGGGTTCTTCACGTTGCTCATGTTTTTAGTGACAGTTCTTGGATGTTTGTTATTATAAGATGTAGTTCTTTCTTCACTGCACTCTCCTGGTGTGGGTTCTTCACGTTGCTCATGTTTTTAGTGACAGTTCTTGGATGTTTGTTATAAGATGTAGCTCTTTCTTCACTGCACTCTCCTGGTGTGGGTTCTTCACGTTGCTCATGTTTTAGTGACAGTTCTTGGATGTTTGTTATTATAAGATGTAGTTCTTTCTTCACTGCACTCTCCTGGTGTGGGTTCTTCACGTTGCTCATGTTTTTAGTGACAGTTCTTGGATGTTTGTTATTATAAGATGTAGTTCTTTCTTCACTGCACTCTCCTGGTGTGGGTTCTTCACGTTGCTCATGTTTTTAGTGACAGTTCTTGGATGTTTGTTATTATAAGATGTAATTCTTTCTTCACTGCACTCTCCTGGTGTGGGTTCTTCACGTTGCTCGTGTTTTTAGTGACAGTTCTTGGATGTTTGTTATTATAAGATGTAGTTCTTTCTTCACTGCACTCTCCTGGTGTGGGTTCTTTGAGTTGCTCATGTTGAGATCTCCAGTAGCAAACTTCTTAACAGGAATAATTAAAAATTCTCTTGACTATGTATTAATTTTTAGAAAATAATAAAGAGTCTATATTACTCTATCTTTTAGTATACTTTTAGTTAGATTTTTCTAAAAATTAAAGTATATTTCCTGTCAGGATATTAAAATCTAAGCAGAGCTATGGATTTCTGTTGCTATCAATCTGGCATCTTGGCCACACACCCCTTCTAGCAACTTTCTAAGGTTATATCAGCAATGTTAAAAATGTGTCCCTGGTTTTGTACATTTGCCCCCCAATACATTTTGGCTTTTTTTAGATTTATTGTGCTGCAAAATTGACAGATATAGTTGAGCGTCAAGTGTATTTTAAAAAGAGGCTGAGAGCTTCAGGGGAAGAAAAGTTTGGTACTGCTTATACTGTCTGTTGGCATTGTTAGTAGTACAACAGGTAGTGTACTTGCTTTTGAGGCAGAATGCTGTCGGTTCTACTCCCACATTATGTAGATAGGGTGCTGATACTGTACTGTGATGTACTTTAAAGGGGGTGGGTACTGCAGTCCCGAGAATGTCCTCCTTTGGACGAGACAACTAGTAACTATGAACCTATCAGTTTGCTATCCATTTCCTATTGCAATATTACTAACTTATCATTTTTTTTTAATGTAACAGGCAATTTATTCTCCAAGGGCAGCAGGCACTTTATTTGTAGATGAAACAATGATATAGAGTTGCTTGCTAGTAGCACCATCTTAATTCGTTACAGATATCTTTATGTGGAATTATTTAGATGACTTTTAATTCAGAGATTGTGCATATTTACTGATCGTGGTGGATTGTAAGGACAGAAGTTTGAGTAGACTTTTATGATAGAAATTTTCTGAATTGGGCAGTTTTGTCATTATTGATTCATACATTTTATTTCATTGCTTTCTGGAAAAATGTTAAAAACAAATTTAAAATACGGTCTAACAAGTGTACTGTGTTAAACAAGGAATATAATTCAATACAATCAGGAAGGTGAATCAAAGAACACGTGTATGTTTGCATGGTCTTAAATATGTGTGCAAAGGACCAATGATTTTGGCCAGATGCATTTTCTTTGAATGTAGGTTTCAATGTTGTTTCAATGAATGTGAGTTTCAAGGGCAGAGAAGCTTTAATGTTAAGTCTGTGTTCATTGTGAGACTGTATTGCTTTGTTTAGCAGATGTTTGTGCTATAAAATTTGAAATAAAGGTTTTTTAAATTAAATGTAAATAATCATTGTAGAAGTAAAGCATAAAGCAGTATGCACAGTACAGTGTTTATGGTAAATGGGGAGAAATAGCCAAGTAATGAGACACTGGAATGGCTGCGGGTGGGGGGCATATGACTATGATTTTTGCAAGGGGGAGGGGCGGCAAACTCAAAGACAGCCCCGGGTGGCACAAACTCTAGCTATGCCACTGCTTCATGAAAAAGAATATTGTCAGGGGCCAGTACATTAAACATAGCAGACTATTCAGTGAAGATGAGATCCTTCCTCAATGAAAGCCAAGTTTCTAGAAAGGCATTACCCTCCACTGCAGACAGTAGAAAAAGAAAACCACTCGCACAGACACCCCAAATTTCCCCCATGCTGAAAGCAGAGTTCACAGCAAAACCCAAACAAGTGAAGGAACTCATCCCTAGATTCCCCTTCCTATCTCAAGAGACACTAAGAGTCTTAGACAGATGATAGAGAAAAACTGGGATCTCATTACAGACAAGCAAGAACTGGGGCAAGTGCTAGGAGACACCCGATTTTTGCTACCAAAAGAATAACTCCATGAAAACTTTGTTAGAGAAAAGAGACAATGCTATCATTAGCCATGCCCACCAATGCAGATGCATGAAGAAATGTAGTAGCTGCTGCTGCCCCTCCATCTTTGAAATGCTCTGAATATAGGCTATCTATCAGAAACACCACCATTTCTGTACATAGCTCCTGCAACTGCCACTTCATGAACCTGGTTTACTTAGCTATCTCTTCCTCCTGTGATTCATTCTATATAAGCAAAACCATCAGAAAACTCAGTGACAGAATAAAGGAGCATAGACAGACCATAAGAATCAGAGAGGAGATTAATCCCCTAGCTAGGCACATTTTACCTACACAAAGAACCCTTAGTTCAAATTCCTAGTATTGGAAAGCCCCGATGTTTTTTTTGGGGACTACAACACCTTGCTAGAAGTAAGGGAACTGCGGTGCCAAATTAAGCTTAAAGCAGACACGCCCCAGGTCTCAATGGGAACCTTAATATAAGGTGTGTATTAAGTGGAGGAAGTGATGTAAGCAATCCTTAGCTTCACAGGGGAGGCTCACTAAAAGGAAGGAAGTGATCAAATGTTGATGTAATCCCTAGCTTCACACTTCCACCTATTCTTCTAAAAAACTGTATTCTCCCAACTTGAATCACATTTCTAAAGACATTTGACCAGTAACCATTATACGAATGAAAGCACTCAAATGTTGATGTAATAATTATTAATATTATCTTGAACATACATGTAATCTCCGAGGCATAAGGCTTCTTTGCCATTAATATATAAAGACTAATTGAAAACCAAATTACTGTTCTGTTGCTTTTTTAGTTGACTAACTGAAGTAGTTAGCAAGTTTCTAAGTTTGTCCATTTGCAAATAAAGATTTTAAAGATATATATATATATATATATATATATATATATATATATATATATATATATATATTTATATATACATATATGGATCTAGGACTATTGAACGAAAGTTCAATAGACCAAATCCACAATCACCGAACACACTTTAACGAAAGCGCTTTCACCAAAAAAGCGCTTTCGTTAAAGTGTGTTTAAAAAAAAAAAAAAAACATTACTTTTATGTCTTTGCAGGAGGGCAAGTATGCCCGGCTGAATCTGTTTCGGTTATGTTGCCGTTCGGTGATCCGTATGGATTATGGATCACCGAACGGTAACATAACCGAAACAGATTTGGACAGGCATATGTGCTTGAAAGTGCTTTTCACTGAAAGGCACTTTGCGTAAGTATGCTTGTTGCGGAGATCGCACTACAGTGGGGATAAGGGATAATTCCCTTTTCCCCACTGTAGTGCGACCTCGGAGTGAGAATGTTTAAGTGGGGGGGGGTGCAGAGGGGCATGCCTCCCTGCAAAAATGTACAAGTAATTTTTTTTTTTTTTAAAACACACTTTAACGAAAGAGCTTTTTCAGTGAAAGCGCTTTCGTTAAAGTGTGTTCAGTGATTGTGGTTTCGGACTATTGAACTTTTGTTCAATAGTCCTAGATCCATATATATATATATATATATATATATATATATATATATATATGTATGTCCAAGTCTCAGAATAGGTGCATAGAAACACAGTATAAAAATACCACTTCCATCTTTCCAGACAAGTATGAAATATGGTTGTATTTAATCAAATGGTCAGACTAGACAGACAGACTTGTTTCTCACAAGAGTCCAGTGTCATATGACTTGAACCATATTCAGAATGTCTTAATATACCATAATTCTTAACATCATATGATCGCCCATTTATTGTCACTCACGCATCATATAAATATTAAAACACAGCAAATTAAATTTCCAGTTATATACGCAGCTAAATGAGAAAATATTTTTAAATGATCAACAATGTCTCCCTAATACTGATAAACATGTTTGTTACAGTTTTTCATGTCCCAAAACATATATTACTAAGCCCTTGTAGAAATAATTGTAAACAACAATTCAGATATTAATTGCTAGTTCTGAGGCATTAATGAACACATTTCACATCATGAAGGATCTACTGAATATTGTGAACTGCAATCATTACTAAAATATTCACTTCAGTATATTGCTGCAAATAGCTTTAATACATTCATGGCAGATGCTCATATGCTCAAAAGCTGACCACATGTATTGCCAAAAACTGATTTAAATGCTTATTCAGGGTTGAGCAGTGTGATGGCTGATAGTTTTGATGTTTTTTGTTGGGCTTGCACATCCGTAGTCAGAGTGCTGCAGTTGTTGGAGTGCTCCTTTACAAAACCTGCTTGACAGGATTATGCGATACATTTGGCAAATACTTTGGCATATATTTTAGTTTCTGAATTTATCATATAAGTAAGTCTATAATTTTCTACTTCCTAATGGCTTTACCTGACTTTGAAGGGCAATAATTTTTGAATGTCTAAATGAGTAAGCCCTCACTTTACTCATGTGCTGACATTAACTGGAACTCTAACCCTACCCCTGTCCCTAAACCAACACATTACATTACTAAAACCCCTTTCCTTAACAGTATCACTACAAAGGCAACACCTGATCTTGGTTTTATAGCTAGTGTTTACTGATACCGGGCTGTTTTTAGTGGGAAAGAAGTATTCAGTGTTTTGTGATGATAAATGGGCAAAGTCATAGTAATCAGCCAGACTGTTGGCAGGCACAAAGGGTGGGCCAAAAAATATTTACATTGCTTTTTGTAGCCTCTACTGATGTACAGGTAAAGACGAAGTATGCCTAATGCAAAATATACTGGAGAAAGTTTGTGGGCTACAACACTTTTTCAAATGCTATTTAGGGGCTTGAATACAATAAATCATGGCTTAGCTGTACCCATTTTACTTGAAGAGCTAGAAGAAATGGAAGCAGGGATGTGTGGGCACACACATATACACTCTGTAGCAACAGAATTCTGCCCTTATACTATGCTTGTCTGTTGCAGCCATCACCCAGGAAGCGACCCTCTTCCCCTAATGTTGTTTCACCTAGTCGAGTGGCCATGAATGCCTCATTGGAACTGCTATGTACCATCTATTATGGGAAATAATTCTACCTGCCACATCTTTCTCTGAAAAGAAGTACTTCATAATCAAACAAAAGCTGACCCTTCTAATATTGTCATCATCTCTCTCTCTCTCTCTCCCTTCCTACCATCTCCATCTGACTCTACTGCAAGTTCTACTGTGCATCTGTATCAAATCCCCTCTTTCCTCTTGTCCCTACAGAATACAACTCTTCTCCCTCATGCATTTCCTCATGTCATAATCTTCAGTTTGTTAGCCATCCTGGTGACCTTTCCCTATTCCCAGTCAGTTTTATGTCTTTCCCCATACAGTCTCCAGAACTGGACAAAGTACTCCATCTGTGCCATAAATGGTGGTAATATCACACCTTTGTCCCTTGAGTCTGTTCCTCTTGTTATGCAACCTGACGTTGTATTGGTCTTGGCTGCCACATTCTCACTTTGTTTCAGATATCGCTTTTATACAATGATGATTGCCCTTATATCCATCTCCTAGAGAGATTACTGGAGTTTGTCCCTCATTGTTTATAGCAATTTGTTGTGCTATAATTTCCAAAATGCAGCTCTTTACGTTTATCAGTCTTAAACTTCAAATACCATTTGCAACTCTAAGTTGTTATCCTCCCTAGGTCCCTGTAGAACAGAGAGTGTGTATTTATCCTTAAGAAGCATTTCCGGATGTAAGCACATGCATATATATAGTGAGCACGTGCAGGCAGCAGTGACATTTTGAGAGAACAGCCAGAGGGTTAACATGTATGAGTGTGGTAGTCAGTCTGTTTATACGTTTATTTAAGTTACAAAGCCTCATTCCTGATGTGTTTGTGTGTGATAAAGGTGCTTGAACTGACTCCACAATGGCTTGTCTGTTTTATCCTGACCAGACGAGCGACATGTCAGAACCAGGATTAAGAGAGCAACTTCTTCAAGCCATGAGGTTCAGAGTTGAAGGTGAAGGCAGATTAAGCTTGTTGAGTGAAATCAAGCTCAGACAAACAGAAAAGGCCAGAAACTAACTTAAGGAAACTTGAAGAAACAGAAAATGAAATAGAGCATTTGTAAGGTACAAAATGCATTATCAATCAAATGAGTAGCACAAAACATATTATTAATCAAATGGAAGGCACAAAACACATTATTAATTAAACAAAATGTTTGAAACTATGATATTTGATAAAACTAGTAGAGATAGTCATATGGGGCTCAGAATTACCTTTGGCTTGGATAACGAGCATGGTTAAAGTAAAACAAGCACAAGAAAAGCATAATAAGCATAAGAGATTAAAAGGGCATAACGAGTAAAATAGCAGGGCAAATTAAGCTTAAAGAGCAAGGCAACTGGATATTTGTAGTAAAAGATTATGTTTGGGCACAAACTACTGTTTTGCATTGACCAAAGCCATTCAAAGTACAACCAGAGTTGTTCAAATTATCTCAGAGTGTGCAAAGTGTTTGCAGAGTGTGTGCTTTATTATGGTGCCATTATTTCAAAGAGTTTGTTGTGTACAGAGTACAGTTATATTTCAAGGTGCGGTCAAAGTACAGCAATTTCGAAAAGTTTCTTGTTCTATGTGCATTTATTCACAGAGTAATGCCATTTCAGTGTTTCTTACACTGTATAGAGTTATTTCACAAAGTATAGCCATTTTGAAGAGTTTTTTCTGCTGTGTACAGTTTATTCACAAAGTACAGTCATTTTGAAGTATGTCTTACATTAATAAGGAGTGGTTTCACAAAGTACAGTGATTTCAAAGTGTCCTTGTGCTACAGAGACTTATTTGGCAAAGTGCAGTTATTTCAAAGAGTCTGTTGTGCTATTGGGCATAATTACAAGTACTGACATAAAGTTCTGGCATATATATTTATGTGTGTATGTTCAAACATAATTTCAAGCACCTTCACTACTGTGTGTTGATATGGCATAAGCATTTCGAAGACCTAGCCCACTTGTGTTTGATCATAATATAGCAGAGAATTGGAGACTATTTGATCAGGAATATGATATTTTAATACAAGCAGCTTTTTCTGTCAAATATGCACATACAAGAGCATTCATTTTGCTTAACTTAGCTGGGTCAGAGGCCATTGAAAGAGAGCTTTCATTTGTGTATGCACCAGCAGTATATGCAGGAGAGGGGGAAAACAGCCATATTGTGGTACAGGGTGAATCAAGGGAGGACCCTGAGTGCTTAAAATGCAAATTTAGAGAAATGTGCAACCCCCAGACAAATGCTACATTAAAGAGTGAAACTTTTGCAGTTTATATCACTGACTTGAGAATAAGGCCAAAACGTGCAGATTTGGTGACTTGATAGATGAGTTAATAAAGGACAGGTTTGTGTGTGATGTTAATAGTGCTGTAGTGAGAAAGATTTTGCTTTGTGACAGTGATTTAATGTTAAGTAAAGCCATAGAGATTTCTCAAATCCACAAGCTCAGAGAAAGGAACACAAATATGCTTGCAAGTAATAAGACCATAGTTTCAACAGCCTCTAGAGCAAATGTAGACAGCATGCAACATGGGGCAAGCAGAAACAGGCCTAAGCATATGACAGCTGCAACCCCTGTGGGGTTTCCTGGGAAAGCTCATAACTTTCTAGGAAGTTCCAAGACTAGCTCAGTAAAGAGCTTCTGGGTCTCTGCTGAAAATGAGCCAAAAGCTCAGCCAGGCTAACCCAGTTAACACATGTAAAATAAATAAAAATAAAAATAAATAGCTCAGTAAAAGGGCATGTTCAGTGCAGTATAAGGGTGAGTCAGCAAAATCCAAGTCAAGTCTTATTGTTAACTGTTGTAATTGTGGTACCAGTCATGAGTCTAAAAGACAGAAGTGCTTAGCATTTTTCAGCAATCCACAAGTGTAAAAAATGGAATCACTTTCAAAAGTTTTGTAAATCAAACAAGCCTCATTCAGTTATTAAGAAAGGTCACACAAAAAGGCAAGTTGATCATGTAGAAAGCTGCAACATTACATTCTATGTAGATGGTGCATCAGTGGTTGGTGAGAAATTTAATGCAGTAGATTTGCTGGCAAAGAATGAAGTATTTTGTACTGTCCTGATCAATGGCAAAACCACAGAGCTCAAACTGGATACTGGTTCAAAGTGTAATGTGTTGACAGCAGAAACATTTGCTAAAGTAAGAGCTGGTGAGCAACTTAATTTGGCCAAATGTGCAAAACGTGTTGCTTAAGAAGGTGAAGATATTCAAATTGAAGGCTCAGTAGTGCTTTCATGCTATCCGGCTGGTAACAGTTACAGCATGCAATCTTATGTAGTCTGAAGACTTGTGCAGTCATTATTAGGTCTCAGAGAAAGTTTGAGAATGAAACTGCTTTCTTTTACTGAAGAAGTACATCATGTAAGCACATGTCCCAGTTCCAGCTTTACTGATGCTATTTTCTCAGAGTATGCTGTTTTCAATGACAAGCTAGGCAAACTTCCAGTTGTGTACTCCATGAAAGTAGAAGCAGAGATCAGTCCAGAGTTATGACCAGTAATGAGAGTTCCAATAGCTATGCAGGACAAAGTCAAGGTCCAGTTAGACAAAATGGTACAGCAAGGTGTGATGTGTCCAGTTACAGAACCAGCTGAGTGGATGTCTTCCATGGTAGCTGCCTATAAGAAAACTTCAGATGAAATCAGAATATGCATTGACCCAAGAGACTTGAACAAAGCATTAAAAAGATCTCATCATCCTATGGGTGCAGTCAGGGAGATTGCTACCCTCTTGCCAAATGCCACTGTTTTTTTCTGTCTTTGGTGCAAAGAGTTAATTTTGGCAAGTAATGCTTGATCACAAATCTTCACTACTGACTACATTCAGTATCCCATTTGCTAGATGCAGATTGCTCAGGATTTTTTTTGAATAAATTCTTCCAGTAAAGTCTTTCAGTGTGCAAGGGAGCACATTTTTTCAGGCTACCCATGTGCAATAATAGTTGATGATTTACTGGTTGGAGGCAATGGAGAAGCAAAGCATGACAGAAACCTCAGGAAAGTTCTGGACAGAGCGTGTGAAGTGAATTTAAATCTCAATTCACTGAAATGTAAATTCAGATTACCAGAAGTTACTTATGTAGGTCATCTATTTACCAGTACAGGCCGATGACCAGACCCTTCTAAATAAGTAGCCATTCTTGAGATACCAACTCCAGACAATGTTCAAACCCTACAGAGTTTTCTGGGTATGGTTAACTATTTGGGCAAACTTTACCCTGACTTTAGTGAGTTATCAGTGCCTTTGAGAGAGTTAACATACAAAAGGGTTGCCTGGTCATGGTTAGAACAACACCAGAGAGGATTTCATAAACTCAAACAGCAAATTGCCAACCTACCTACATTAAGGTACTATGATGTCTACAAACCAGTAGTTCTTTCCTGTGATGCTTCAAAGTTTGGTCTTGATGCACTTATTCTTCAAGAGGGCAGACCTGTTGTCTATGCATCTAGAACTCCTACCCAAACTGAAATGCAGTATGCTCAAATTGAGAAGGAACTTTTGGCAATTGTTTTCGCATGTTCAAATTTCCATGATTATATTTATGGCCGAGCTATCCAGATAGAAACTGACCATCAACCTCTAGTCACTATTTGAAAGAAGCCTATGCATTCAGCTCCAGCAAGACTACTAAGGATGATGCTCAAATTGCAAATGTATAATTTCAAAATGGTCTTTACAAAAGGCAAACGTCTTTATCTGGATGATACCTTATCCAGATCTCCCAAAAATACCACAGAACAGCTTGATGTAGAGAATTTTGACTCTGATGTCATGGAAGTGTGTAATTTTTCTATCATGAGACTTGATGAATTAAGAAATCATACAAAGACTGATCCAATTTTGCAAAAGCTCAACCACTTTATCAATGTAGGATGGCCATCAAATCAATCCTGTGTATAACCTTATTTTCCATATGGTGATGAACTACTGATAGTATCATTTTCAAAGGTCCAAAAGTTATTGTTCCTACTTCCTTACAACATGAATACATTCAGATTTTGCATTGTGGCCACCCAGGTTTTGATTCTACCAAAAGAAGGATCTGAGGACTGGTATTTTGGCCTTATCTTTCAAAAGACATTGATAAAGTGCTTTCTTCTTGTTCAGTATGCAATAGTACTAAGCCGCATTTGCAAAGAGAGCCATTTCAGCTAAGCCAGATTCCTGAACTACCTTGGTCAGCAGTAGCCACTGACATATTTGAGTATTACTTAGTGTTGGTAGACTCTTGTTCAAACTGGTTTGAGATCAGTTTGCTACCTAACCTAATGTCCAGTGTTGTTATTACTAAGATGAAATGTCATTTCTCAGTCCATGGTAGCCCACACAAAGTTATTTCTGACAACGGTTCTCAGTTTACTAGTCAATTGTGTCAGAGATTTGCAAAAGAGTGGGATGTTTATCCATGTTTCTAGTAGTTCTGAATACCCACAGTCAAATGGCCTTGCTGAATGTGCAGTACAGAGTGCAAAGCAATTACTATAGAGGTCAATGCATGACAATACCAATATCTTCTTGCATTTACTTAATCTCAGAACTATACCCCATGACAACCTACTTGGCTTGCCTGCTCAGAGATGTCTATCTAGGCAAACCAGAACAACCTTGCCTATCAGTCCTAGTTTGTTGGTGCCTAATGCTAAAAACGACAGTGCAATCAAAGCCCAACTTTTTAAGAAGCATTCTTCTCAGAAGTCCAGCTATGATAAAATGAGCAGATTTCTTCATCCACTAAAAGAAGGAGAGACAGTGAGGATGCAAATGGCGAAAGGCTTTGATCACATTGGTCAAGTGAGAGGTATATATGCTGAGCAAAGATCCTACTTAGTGGAATCTGAGGGTATAGAATACAGCAGAAACTGCAGGCATCTTCTTCCTGTATCAAAAATGATATTGCAGCATCATACCTGTGATACAGACTCTAGATCTCAGAGCAACCCTGACAATGTTCATCCCAAAGAACGTCTCAGTATCCATTCCCATTCCTGATGATGTCCCAGTTGTCCCCAAAGGTGAACACTCCTTGAAGATATTCCCCATTGCTAAATCCAATTATGACTTTTACTGTACATGATCAGGTTGTATTTCTAGACCTAGTGTAAAATACACAGCGACCTGGACATGATTGTTTTATGTGTGTCTAATTTTGTATGATTGCATGCCAAATAATTAGTTCTGTATAATTGCATGTCAAAAGATCATTTCTGTAAATTGCATGTCATTGAATACTGTCCTTTAGCATATGATCTATTTCTCAAACAGGGAGGATGTAGAACAGTGCATGTGTATATACCTTTAAGAGGCATTTCCAGATGTAAGCATGTGCATATAAATAGTGAGCATGTGCAGGCAATAGTGACATTTTGAGAGAACAGCCAAAGTGTTAACATGTATGAGTGTGGTAGTCAGTCTGTTTATAAGTTTATTTAAGTTTAAGTTACAAAACCTCATTCCTGATGTGTTTGTGTGTAATAAAGCTGCTTGAACTGAACCTGTTTTATCCTGACCGGATGAGCAACAGTCCCTCTCCTGATTTGCATCAGTCTCCAACTAATAATTCTTTCCAGTTGGGTATCATGTGCAAATAAGTTATTCCTGTTCTTCTTCAGTGTAATGTCTAACACATCTGCATTATACAGACAGCAAATGCCAGAACTGACCCTCTGTTGTTGAACATTATACAGTATATGAATAATGTAATGCTATTCACCTCCCTGAATGTTATGTTTAACACAGATGCATTGTGCAGAGAGCAGATCCCAAGACTGACCACTAATCACACTGCTAATCACATCCTTTCTTTAGATATCCTCATCCCACCTGCACTCTCTGTGACCATCTTGTCAGCCAACACTCCAGCCATTGATTAGTTTTATGCAATTCCCATCCAGCGTTACCTGTCTTAGCAATCTCTTATTTGTGATTGAGTCAAAGATATTGCTGAAGTCCAGACACACTATGTGTAATAGTTTGTCCCTGCCATTTTACCTGTCAGCTCTTTCTAAACCTGGAGCAAGTTTGTTTCCCAAGACAAGATCTTTTCCCTGACCTTATTCACCAGTCCGGTCAAGTTAAGCAGCTTAGAGTTCTCATGGGTGTTTATGGCCCTTCCTTGAAGTAGGGACACCATTGTGGCACTCTTCCAATTAAGTGACGCCACCCTTTCCTCGACTTACTGCCCACTGTGGATACTATTTGTAAGTTTCAGGAATGTCATTGCAATCTGTAGAAGAGTGTTAATACAGGGACACATGTTAACTCAAAGACTGGGCTATCTCAAAGGAGTCATCCTACATGGAGGTCTGTCAGTCTCTGAGTTAAATGTCAGGAGTCGGGGTATCCAGTCTTGCATTTCCAGAAGAGAGCTATTCAGATCTCTTATTGTTTACCTTTACTTTGGTTCATTCTCTTCTGATGCTAAATGCTGAAATATCCTACACTATTTATCTCCTACCATTGCCATTCTTTTCCTGACCTTCCATTTCCTAATTTTTTCCTTAATTAACTCATCCTCTTTTTTAACCACATCTCAAGGTTTATAGATGCTATCTATCCAACTTTACTCTGACTTGCTCAGGTTTTGTTTGTTTGCTTGCCAGATTCTTGCGTTTTATTTCCTCAAGTTCTTGCTTCCTTGATAACTCATCACTTGCAGTTTATTGCAGTGATGTGTATGGGGCTCAGACATATCTTGTGCAACCTATACTGTGGTTGAAAGACAGTGGAGAAAGTATGATCATTATTTACATGGGATCATTATTTACATGGTTTAATAACGATTGCTTTTTCTCTGAGTTGGAATGACCTTGGAGTGAGAGCGTTACCTACATGGGGATACAGGGGATTTCACTGTTGAGAGTAGCATATCATCATTTACTTAATGGCATGCATTGTTTGACGGAGACAAAATCCTTAACTCACAGGCCAGTGCACCACTTCAAACCCCTCTCACTGTCATAGTTGAAGCAGTGTGTGACCTGAGCTCATGCAACTGTTCATCACACTTCAAAACAGCTCACTGAATGTGCCTCAGCCCTCTGTTAGATCACACAGGTTACATAAGGTGCTAGCACCACCTAATGTTGAGACTTCCTAGAGAAGGGGGAGTTAGGCTTAAAGCCATCTACTCCTAAAATACAGCTCACATTATATTTTGAAGCATTTAGACAAAAATATCACTGGGAGCTATTAAGATGTGATGATTCTCATTCACACTATCATTTCAGTGAGGCCCACTACAAGTCGCTACCCATGTGTAGACTGAGATAAAGCAGCCAGACTCAGGCTGATGATTTATGAAACCACATTTTGACAGTTGTACAGTGTTACTTTTCCACATCTAAGATATCAGTGGTATACTATAAACACCGTGGTCAAATTATCCTTATAGCACCTGTACCTTTGTTATTTAGTACTGGCAGATGACTACTGATTACTTTGCTCAGGTAGCTATAAGAGCAGTTATTAAAAATTAAACCGCTCCCTCCTTCCCATCCATCAGAATTATTTTCATTTTGTTGAAATTTACAATAATGGATAATATGGTGGTCAGAAGATCAAGAGGATCTTGATACTATGATTTAGCAAGAATGGCTAGCCTCACTTCCAGTATGGGATGTAATGAACCACCACCGCCAACCAGTAATCAAGGAGCCTCAATCTTCGCCACTGGCAACAGTGGGAGAAAGTTCAATGGGAAGATAACAGGTACACACACAGTATCTCCAGATGCAGCTCTCTGCATCAAGTGCAATTTCCCTTAAGAGCACACAGAGACTACAGTCAGTCCAGGGCTGTTTTTTCCCTCTTCTTCCAGATCCCAAGTAAGACTCCCCACTGGCACAGCTATAGAGTTGAGATCTCAACTGAGTAACCAAGCCAAGACCTCCAGCACCCTCTCTGTTCAACTAGTGCTTCATGTCCTTGCCCAAGTAGCTGACACACACACTCTTTGAGGTTTGATTTACACACACACACACACACACACACACACACACACACACACACACACACACACACACACACGTGGGAAAGGCTGGCATAGGTTTACTAGCTATGCCCCCTTCTGTCATACTATAAGGTAATTACCACTGCTGCTAGTCACTCCTTATCGACTACTTCAGGGCCCTTAATAAAAGGTGTCCAATCTTACTGTGTAATATTAATATTAATACAAATGGTAATCTGACCAAGAGCAAGGCTACTAGGAGTGGCCCACACAGTGTCACCAAATAAATATGCTAATACTCTCACAGATCAGCCACAATGAAACGTTTAAACATATTTAATAATAAATAATAAAAGAACAAGACAATACTAAATATATATTCACAGTGGCATCAGTGTTCAAAATCACAGGAAATATTTAAAACAACATCGAAGGGCAGTCTCAAATGAATAAAGAAAGATAATATCTAAACTAAGCTTCACTATATTCCTGACAATATCTAAGAGAATTACTATATCCTAGCAACTTACTTAGAGCAAGGCAGATGTGGTGAATGGTTCTTCTTGTTGTTGTCAGGTCCAAGACAGAATGCAGAATGCTCTGTCTCACTAAGAGACTTCTCAAAATAATATCTAAATTATAACTGCTGGGATAGCTTGCAGAATGACACCATTTCTGGTCATCTGACTTATAGGTCCCAGGCAAAACCCCCATTGCTGAAGCTAGCAGTATTTAGTATCTACTTGTAAAAATAACCAGACAAGGGCTTTTGCTCAGATCTTTGGCAGGTGCTGGACGTTATAAAATAATTGCTTTCCTTCATGCTTCTAAAGTAGCAATTAGTTCACCCCCGAGGCAATACAGGAAGCTTCCTAGTACAGATTTTGTGCCTCTAGCTGCATTGAAACCTGAGAGATAGCCTCTTTATGTCCTAGCCTATAAAGTCATTTAATTTTCAATATTTTTTTAAAGTTTGCTAGGCTGAGGTTAATCCTCTGGTTTCCTCTGTTAGCATATACATTTAAACAGTTACAATAGTGCATGTACATTTCTGTTCTCTTCCAGTACGGCAAACTGTGGTTACATTTTAAGGGCAAGCACTTTACAAATACCTTTTCAACATACATATCTATACAGAGCAGTATGATATACAGATGACATACAGTAACAATACATTTGTAACACAAGCATCTTATATAAATTAGTTTGATATTCACAAATGACATATAATTATTTACAAAATTCCAGCAAGCTGTGCTGGGAATACTTCCATTTTCCACACTTCCTCCCCCCTTCGAAGAATCAAGCTAGTGTTTCAAGTGACCCTTGAGAAATGCTTGAGAGAGTTGAGCCTATCTGGGAATACATTACCCCATCGATGACTTAAGATCCCAGCTGCCTTGACATAGCTGACTCCATTGCTGTGTTACACTGTCATATCATATGCCTGCAACCCTAGACTCCACCATAGTAACTTGGGATTTTGCTGGCTGGCTCCCTGTAGCCATAGATTCCCCTCTGCCTCCTACTGCAAACACTTAGCATGATGGCCTCCCTATCATGGTAAGGTTTCATGGTATTAACATGGTTTAGTTTGTGCCCCTGCCTCCTGCCTAGCAGTTCTTTCTTGTAGTTAATATCACTAACCTTCCTTACCAATTTGAAGAATCCTTCCCAAGCTTCCTGCAGCTTATTGTGTTGGACAGGAATGAGAACCATAACTTGCTGCTCCACAGCATACACTCTGGTTCCAGCATTCCTGTCATACCAGACCTTTTTCTGCTGTTGAGCTCCTGCCATGTTTTCCTGGGTCAAGCCTATGGGTTCCCTGAGCCTGGTCCTGAGGTTTGGGACATATGCCACAACAATCTCCTTGTGAGATTTACATTCACTCGCCCACTCATCATGACTCATATCTAGAGGTCCCCTCACCCTATGCCCATACAACAATTCAAAGGGTGAAAAATCTGTGGATTTCTGGGACTCCTCTATAAGCAAACAGCAGATGGACAAATATTTGTTCCACTCCCTTTTAAATTGGTCTGAAAATGCTTGTAGCATGGTCTTTAGTGTAGTGATTAACCTCTCCACAAGATCATTAGACTGAGGATGGTGGGAGGGGGTTAGGTGCTTCACCCCACATAGCTTCCACAGACAAACCAGCAGGTCTGACATGAAATTGGCATCTCTGTCAGACAGTACTTCTTTTGAGAAACCTACCCTGCTGAAAACCTCTAACAAAGAATTTGGCACCTTTTCTCCCTCGATGGAGGACAGAACCACCACCTCAGGGTATCTGGTAGTATAATCTACTACCACTAGGATTTACTTCTTTCGTGTGGAACTTGGGGTACTCAGAGGCCCCATAATATCCATAGCTACCCTCTGAAATGCCTCCTCAATCACAGGCAAAGGCATCAAAGGAGCTTTGACCATGTCTCCTGCCTTGCCTACTTTTTGGCATTGCTCACAGGTCCTGCAGTACCCTGTTACTTCCCTGGAAATCCCAGGCCAATAAAAAGTTCTGCGCAACATGTCCATTTGTATGCTTTATGCCCATATGACCTGCAAAGGAAATGTCATGTGCTATGGCTAGAAGTGCCAGATAGTAGGCTCTAGGCACTACCAACAGCTGTATTCTCTCACCCTCTAGTCCTCACTCAGGGTTCCACTCTCTATACAGTAAACCTTTGCCCAGTATACAGAGTCCCCCTTTCCCTGAGAATCAGGTGCCTCCCTAGCTACCGCCCTCAAGACTTGCAATGTAGGGTCTGAGAGCTGAGCCTGTCTCAGCTCTCTGTTTGTAACCCTTCTCAGCTCCCCTTCCACAGGAAATATGGTATCCTCTGACAGTGGTGCCTCACTGTCAGCCTGGGTACTACTACTAACCTCTGCCCTGCAGTCACTCTGTCCAAGGGAACATCAGTACCCACTAGCATCTGTGACTCACCTTTAGTCTCACTGCTACAGGGTAGCTTCCTCTCTGAAGTAGCTGCCTCACCAGTCCTGGCTTCAATTGTGCAGTTTGTCTGTGTCCACCCCAGGCTACCAGACCCACATGCCTGTCTCCAAGCCTGACTGCGTGTTACTGCATGCACAAAAGGTACTGCATTAGAAAAATCATTCCCTATCAGGACATCTGCAGGGATATCCTCAAGCACACCTATTTGCTTGCTTCCTTTTCCACCCACCCAGTCAATGTAAACCCTAGCCAAAGGTATTTGGAATGGGGTCCCTCCTAATGCTCTAACTGCAGTAGCCTGCCCAAGCAAGTAGTGCTCCTCTTTAACCATTGCTGGTGTCACATGGTTAGGTCAGAAGTTGTGTCTTTCTTAGTAGTGGTCTGTTTCCCATCTATTAAGATAGGATATAACCTCTTGTGGTAGTTTGGTACCCTTGTTGTCTCCAGACAACTTATTACTGGCATTCTGTTATTCCCCCTTGCTGGCACCCCCACCTTTTGTTCCCCAACTTGCCTCCATGGACATCTATGTGCTACATGGCCCCACTGGTTACATTTAAAACATTTAGCCCTAGATCTTGGCTGTGTACATGAACTAGTGGCTTCCCCTGTTAATGGCGGACTCTCTTGGGGTGGTTTAGGCTGCCCACCATGGGTTCCCTTAGACCCATGTGCAGCACTGGGTACTGCTTTCCTGTGCAGTGATGTCCTGCTTGCTAGGTATAGGTCTCCTTTTTTCCCAACTCATCTGTGGTATTGCATTCTCTATCTGCCAAACAGATTCTCATGTCCTCAGGCAAAGTGCTAAAGGCTTGTTCCCCCACCAAAAGGTCTGCCAGCCCATCAGAAGGGGTGACCCGACACCCATTCACCCACCTATGAAAATAAGTGCTTAACTCAGCAATATAATCACACACACTTTCATCTACCTTGCGTCTATGCTCAAGAAACATTTCTCTATAAGCTTCATGTGTTAACTTAAAACAATCTAATAAACAATTTTTAACTGTATTATAATTTAAGCAATTAGTATCAGATAATTTAGAAACAGCAGTTACAGCTTTACAATGGAATAAGGAGTTCAGGAACCATACCCAGAGACTTGGCCAACATTATACTGTTTACATACCCTTTCAAACACATGAATAAAGCTACCAAAATTATCACCCTCTGAAAATTGTGGAAGAAATTTACTGACCTTTATTGCTTCTGGGGTTCAGTTACTCTCTTCTCCGTTACATCAATGACCCTGGCAAAGAGTCAGTATGTCCTTTTCATGTTGCCTCTGCCTCTTATTTTCTTCAGCTTTCAGACATCTCAGTCTCTCGGCTGATTCTAATTCCAAGTGTTTCTTCTTTTCTTCAGCCTCCAAATGCTGCAGTCTCTCTGCTGATTCTAGTACAAAGCATTTGGCCTCCAGTTCAAGTCGCTTTAACTCTAGATGGATTCCAAGTGCTCTGAGACAAAGTTGAATTGTCCATTTTCTGAGAGTTGTACAACCCCAAGGCCAGTCTGATTGTCCTCCTGGTTGCTGGTCTGTGCTGCAGCTGTGTTAAGGCTGCAATCATTTCCACTTTAGTCAGGTTGGCATGCACTAGTCCTTTGGCTTGGCACATCTCAGCCAACTGGCTCTTGTCAGCTTGCCATAATCCTCTGCTGACATCCTTGCCTGCTCTCCCTCACTAACTAAGCTAACAAAAAATAAATAAAAATGTTGTGATATGAAACTCTGAATGTCTACCATGTGGCTGCTTGAGAGTACAAGCATCTTTAGTGACCACTGTTTACAGACTACAGGAGTTCAGTATCCACACCACTGAATCCCAATATGTGATGTGGTGATCCTACCACTGCAAGACAATTAATATGTGATGACCCACACTGCCAGCCAGTAATCAAGAAGCCTCAGTCCTCACCACTGGAAACAGTAAGGGGGATGTTCACTGGGAGAATAACAGGCAGACACAGTATTTCCTCTCTCTGCATCAAGTGCAATTTCATTTAAGAGCACACAGAGACCACAGTCAGTCCTGTGCAGATTTTTCCCTCATCCTCCAGATCCCCAATAAGACCCTCAAGTAGCACAGCTATGGGGTTAAGATCCCACCTGAGTGCCAAGCCAAGACGTCCAGCACCCTCTCTGTCCAACCAATGATCCATATCCCTGCCCAAGTTGCTGACACGCACACTCTTTGAGGTTTAATTTACACACATACACACACACACCTGGGAAAGGCTGTCAGGTTTATGAGCTATGCCAGGCTATAAGGTACTTACCTCTCCCCCCAGTCACTCCTTATCATCTACTTTAGGGCCCTTAACAAAGGGTGTCCAGTCTTACTGTATAATATTAATACTAATACAAATGGTAGCTTGATCAAGAGAAAGGCTATTAGGAGAAAGTTCATGTTCCTCGAAGTTCTTCAAAGTTCCACATTCAAAGAGTCTGTCACACATTCAGTGTTATTTAATTCATTAAAAGATCTACTTTATAAGTAAAACCAGCATATTTTAACCATCCTATGACCTTCCTAGTTGAAGTTGTTAGTAAGCTATTAGTATGTGTTCCACATTTTGCCCATTTGTTCCACATTATGAGGGCTAGTGTTCCTTATTTGGGAGTAGTCTACACAATGTCGCCAAATAAATATGGAAGTACTCTCAAAACTACATATGTCTACACCAGCAAACCACAATGAAAGGTTGAAATATATTTAATAATAAATAATACAAGAACAAGACAATACTAAATATATATTTACAGTGACATCAGCGTTCAAAATCACAGGAAATACTTAAAACAACATTGAATTGCAGTCTCAAATAAATAAAGAAAATAATATCTAAATTAAGCTTCACTATATTCCTGACTATATCTAAGATAATTACTATACCTTTGCAACTTACTTAGAGCAAGGCAGATGTGGTGAATGGTTCTTCTTGTTGTTGTCAGGTCCAAGACAGAATGCTCTATCTCACTAAGAGACTTCTCAAAAAATATCTAAATTATTACTGCTGAAATAGCTTGCAGAATTACATCATTTCTGGTCATCTGACTTACAGGTCCCAGGCAAAACCTCCATTGCTAAAGCTGGCAGTATTTAGCATCTACCTGTAAAAATATCCAGACAAGGGCTTTTGCTCAGATCTTTGACAGGTGCTGGAAGCTATAAAACAATTGCATTCCTTCATGCTTCCAAAGTAGCAATTAGTTCACCCCAGAGGCAATACAGAAAGCTTCCTAGTACAGGCTTTGTGTCTCTAGCTGCATTAAAATCTGAGAGACAGCCTCTTAATGGCCTAGCTTATAAAGTAATATAATTTCCAATATTTTCTAAAGTTTGCTGGACCGAGGTTAACCCTCCGGTTTCCTCTGTTAACCTATACATTTAAACAGTCAAAATAGTGCATGTACATTTCTGTTCTCTTCCAGTAGGGCACACTGGGGCTACATTTTAAGGACAAGCACTTTACAAATACCTTTTCCACACAAACATCTGTATAAAGCAGTTTGATATGAACACACAACATACAGTTCTAATACATTTGTAACACAAGCATCTTATATAAATTAGTTTGATATTCACAAATGATATATAATTATTTACAAAATTCCAGCTAGCTGTGCTGGCAGTACCTCCATTTGTCACATTGGAATAGCTAACCTCACTTCCTGTAAGGGAATAGCTAACCTCACTTCCTGTACGGGATTACTAGTGGGTTTCTTTTGTACTTGGATTAGTAGCTGTGTGGCTAAACACAAGGGAGTGTGCCCTTTCAAACATACAGCCTTCACTGGATATCAAACTAGAAAGCAACAGGTTTTCTGTTGCACTGGATGTTAATAAGCCTATATTTATTAATATAACTGCCTGAGTATTACCTCTGCATCACCTATAAGGAAAAAGTATTCCAATAAACAGGCATAATCTATAAAATATATTTGTAGTACAGATGTGAAGAGTCTATACATGATGTCACCATATGAATCATTACATTTATTTCTGTCATGCATAAAGTGTTTCCCAACAAGCATAACTCTCATTTTGAGTATTCAGTACAATAAATTGCATGTGGTAAGCAAAGTGTGCATGCAAGCAAAATTAGCTAGAGAACATACTGTCAGAATACCAACAATGTGAAGTGGTCATGTACTTTTTGCACACTTTTAAAAATGCACAACATGGGTATACAGGGTGCAGACTTAATAAAGAAGTACATGACTTTGTGCACATAGTTAGTCACACTGAATTAATATAAATGCAGAGGTGCAAAACTGTGTACATATACTTATTTGCAATTAATTAATATTAATTGGGAGGTGCTTGACAGAATATATGCTTATTCATAATGTTTTAATATTAATTGAGAGGTGTATAACTGTGCATATACTTTGTCACAATGAATTAATATTAATGGGGAAGTTATGACTGTACGTATACTGACACAATGAATTAATATTCATGGGGCGGTACTTGACTAAACACATGCTTATTCACAATGATTTAACTGAGAGGTACATGATTGTGTATATACTTATTTACAATTAATTAATATTAATGGGGAGGAGGGTGGCTATGCATGTACTTATTTACAATGAATCAGTATTAATAAGGAAGTCATAATTGTACGTATACTTATTCATATTAAATTAATATTAATAGTGAGGAGGGTGACTGTGTAAATACTTTTTCAAAGGTGCACGATTGTGTACATGTATATATGCACACTGAATTAATATTAATCGAGAGGTGCATAACTCTATATATATATATATATATATATATATATATATATATATATATATATATATATACATACATACATACACATATTTGTTTCATATTAGTAGACAGGTAATTATGGACATAATAGAAAGGATGCACATGTCTGCAACAAATGTAGTATAGCTTTGCATAACGCAGTGAAGTGGCATATTCAGTAGTTCTGGTCTGCAATGAATAGACTGCCTTTTGTGTTAGTACCTGGAAAATGTTAGAAATTTTATAAAGGTGGTAGGATGGGAGTATGTTGTAATCTATGACCAAGAAAAGGGGAACATAAGTAAGCTAGGCTAGTTAAATACTAAGAAATTAAAATTTGTCTAAGGAAAATTTGGTAGTGAAAGTAGTGGCTGAATATGAGAAATGCAGGCTGTATTACTGAATGCTGTAGATTATAAGATGCTTTACTTTAGGCCCTGAACATTTGCTTGGGAAACTTGTATAACTTTAAATTACCCTGTAGCCTCGTGTCCTAGCAAACTAACCCATTAATATATTTTGTGTGCTATGTCAAAGTAGATGACATTAACCTACCCTTAGATATAGAGTCTCATAAAGGAGGGAATAAAGAAGTTATTTCTTTTTATTAACATGAATAAAAATAGTTAACTGGTGTTATGTGTTCTGTCTGATAACTCCAAGTAGTCATGAATAATTTATTCTTATGCAATTTTGTTATCATGAATAGGAAAGCAAACTGGCATGTATTCTGACTTATAACTCCAAGTTGTCATTAAAAATGAATCAGGAAACAGAAAGAGTGAAGGCTACTTTATAATATACTTTCCCTCAAAGTTTAATCTGATCCAGCCCCCAAATGTTCATCTAGAAAAAGTAAATATCTAATCAAACTATGAAGAAAATCATTAATCCATTGAAAGTGTTCCTTTGCCATCATTTTGCCACTCAGACAAAATTCTCCTGCATGTGTACCCTATAAATAGATAGCACGACATGAACTTATTCCTTCCTTCTTTTCCTCTGGAGAGCATTATAAAGGAAGTAATTGAGGACTGTGTTTTCTTTAAAGTCACTCATTCTTCATGAGAAATTAACTGCAGATGTTTATATGTGAGTTCCCATAATTTAGAAATAGGCCTAGCAGACATGACTGAAACTAAAAATAACTACACCTCAAACAAAACAGAGCTCACATGTGTCTCTGCCTGTTCAAACTGATTGCACGTGTATCAGCAATATTCTATCTACCCTGCAAAACAGTTGTCATTGCAACCACTGCTCAGTTGTTCAACTGCAGGTAAAACCATCAGTCTTCGTTTTACTTTTATCTTACAGAACTGCTGCAGCAAAAAGTATACATAAGCAATTGTAAAATTAAAATGCATAAATAAATAATATAGTGCTCCATAAAATTCAAATTTACACATAGCCCTGATGGTTAATGCTTCTCAGAAATTATTTGAGTTTTACCTTCAGTATTAATATAACATTTTCTGTTTGCATAGGAATGTTTTTTCAAAGTCTAATTTTTATATCACTCTTTTTTTTCTGTCCACACATGTTGCTGTGTACATCAAGTTATAACAGCACAGGTTTGTGCTGACTTGTAAATATGGGTTAATCATCATTTTTTTATTTAAGCAAGTCAGAAAGCTATTAGATTTATGATCGTTAGTAAGGTAAAAAAGGTAGAGTATAGAGATATGTTGCAATGGGCGGCCACGGTGGTGCAGTGGTTAGCATTTTCGCCTCACAGCACGAGGTTCTCCGGTTCCATCCACTGCTGGGGTGCCTTCTGTGTGAAATCTGCATGTCCTCCCTGTGGTCATGTGGGTTTTCTCCGGGTGCTCCGGTTTCCTCCCACATCCCAAAGACATACTGTAGGTGGATTGGACACTCCAAATTGGCCCTAGGTATGAGCATGTGTGTGTGTGCCTTCTGTGGAAGGTTGGGCACCAGGCTGGCAACTTGACACTGTAAAACTCCACTGCCAATCATGAGCAGACAGGTGATCTGCTGTGGTGACCCCGAACCGGGAAAAGCCGAAAGAAGAAGAAGAATAGAGATATGTTGCAATCAGTACCATAACAGTAATTTCCACATCCACTCATTAATATAGAATTCATAACAGACAATAGAGATAAGGGCTGAAGAACATGTATATGAGAAGAGATTCAAATCCATGCTGTTTGGCCCTGTGGCATAAAGGGATGAAGCCCCGATTACAGCCCAAGTAACTATGTACAATTAGTGGCACAGGCATCTGTGGGACAAGCTGGGAAAGGACAAAACTGAGTGGCTAACACCAACATGCTCATCCTTGGGGGGGGATCAGGGGGTTGCCCACAGCACTGGAAAAAAAGTTACTGGTGGTTGTAACACCTCCCATTCCCCCTACAGTAGTCAGGATAGCTGATGCAGTGCAGTCAGTGACTTACCTGCTCAGTAGGGGAACTGGAGTTGTGTGTGAGAGCATGGACACCTTTTCCAGTAAGCAAGTAGTTTTGAGTGTGTGTGTGTGTGTGTGTGTGTGTGTGTGTGTGTGTGTGTGTGTGTGTGTGTGTGTGTGTGTGTGTGTGTGTGTGCATGCATGTGCACGTGCGTGCATGTGTGTATATCAGGCAGCATAACAATGGGTTCATCCAAGAAACCTGTTTGTAGTCCCACTGCTATGAAAATAGATGCGGCAGCAGGGTTTCTGGGCATGAATAAATGGGTTGTAGGTCTCTCACCTCATTTGGTAATACCTAGCTTCTGCCCACACAGAATGACTGGGACAACTGGGTGCAAGAAGTAGAATCAACAGGTGGGGTCGCTTAGACATGGGGAAGGCAAGACAAAAATGTTAGGATGCTTTACATTCTGTCCAATGATAGGAAGAACATTAGAAAGGATACTGCACGTAGGCTAGCTTTACAGTATAAACAATTGCAGTGTAGGTAGCAGTCATGTCTGACAGAAAGCCATAATGACATGATGTGCAGCTTAATGGGATTAAATTATTCAGGCTGTGCCCTAGAGGGGAACATATTTCTGAGATTCATGTTCTAAAGAAAAGAATAATGAAGCTATAATTAAATATATTGATCAGTGTATTTATATCAGTGTATTTCTAATAAAACTTTATGTGATAAAACTTTACAAATTAAAGCTTCCCTAAGGGGACAGATACTCAAAATTATATAAAGATGAATTAAACAACTATAAATATAGCCTTACCAAACATTTCCATATCTGGAGAGTGCTGTTGTCATAAGCAAATGTAATAACTATTAATAATTAGTCCTCATATAAGAATGAAGAACAACATCTGTCCAAGATTGCATTGTCTATACAACATAACTATCAATCAATAGTATAAAACAAACTTTTTCCTCAGAATCTTACTGAGCATGAAAATACATAACTTAAAATATAAAATTAGACTATGCCGTACAACAAATCTTGTGTTACAACCAGAGATATCCCATAAAAATCCAAATCTGAAAACAGAGAATTTCTAATACGTAATATAGAAATCAAGTAAATAAAGTACAGCAGTTGTCTTGCAGTCTTAACATCATCGACAATCATTTAGAGTAACACTGGAAGCTACAAATTATTTCAAAAGACGTCTTGCAACAGTGAATTATTTAGGCTGTTGCCAAGCAACAAAATACATATGAAGGAAGAAGACCAGTGTTTTATTATCTATACAGCAATCTTTTACTGTGTCACAAGTTACTTAAACTCATCATCTTCTTTCGGCTGTTCCCGTTAGGGGTCGCCACAGTGGATCATCTGTTTCCATTTCTTCCTGTCCTCTGCATCTTGCTCTGTCACACCAACCACCTGCATGTACTCTCTCACCACATCCATAAACCTCATCTTAGGCCTTCCTCTTTTCCTGTTACCTAGTAGCTTCATCCTTAGCATCTTTTTCCCAATATACTCAGCATCCCTCCTCAGCACATGTCCAAACCAACAATAATCTTGCCTCTCTGGCTTTGTCTCCAAACCTTCCAACCTGGGCTGACCCTCTAATATACTTATTCCTAATCCTGTCCACCCTCGTCACACCCAGTGCAAATCTTAACATCTTTAACTCTGCCACATCCAGCTTTAACTCCTGCCTTTTTGTCAATGCCACTGTCTCCAACACATATAACATAGCTGGTCTCACTACCCTCTTGTAGACCTTCCCTTTCACTCTTACAGGTACTCGTCTGTCATAAATCATTCCTGACACTTTTCTCCACCCACGCTATCTTGCCTGTACTCTCTTCTTCACCTCTCTTCCATACTCACCATTACACTGAACTACTGATTCCAAGTATTTAAAATCATCCACCTTTGCCACCTCTACTCCTTGCATCCTCACCATTACTCTATCCTCTCTCTCATTCACACACATATATTCTGTCTTAGTCCTGCTGATCTTCATTCCTCTTCTCTCTAGAGCATATCTCCATCTCTCCAGGGTCTCCCCCACCTGTTCCCTACTCTCACTACAGATCACAATGTCATCTGCAAACATCATAGTCCATAGGGACTCCTGTTTGAGCTTGTCTGTCAACCTGTCCATCACCACTGCAAATAAGAAAGGGCTCAGAGCTGATCCTTGATGTAATCCCACCTCCACCTTAAACGCATCCGTCACTCTCACCGCAGACCTCACCACTGTCACACTACCCTCGTACATATCCTGTACCACTCTTACATACTTCTCTGACACTCCCAACTTCCTCATACAATACCACAACTCCTCTCTAGACACCCTGTCATATGCTTTCTTTAAGTCTACAAAAACACAGTGCAACTCCTTCTGACCTTCTCTGTACTTCTCCATCAACACTCTCAGAGCAAATATTGCATCTGTAGTGCTCTTTCCCAGCATGAAACCATACTGATGATCACTAATCATCACGTCCCTTCTTAACCTAGCTTCCACTACTCTTTCCCATAACTTCATGCTGTGACTGATCATTTTAATCCCTCTGTAATTACTACAGCTCTGCACATCACCCTTATTCTTAAAAATCGGTACCAAAACACTTTTTCTCAATTCTTCAGGCATCCTCTCACTTTCCAAGATTTCATTAAACAATCTGGTTAGAAACTCCACTGCCATTTCACCTAAAAACCTCCATTCTTCCACAGGTATGTCATCTGGACCAACAGCCTTTCCATTCTTCATCCTCTTAAAATGTTGTATACTTAAAGACTAAATTGTAACAGTTAAGTGAATATGTGAATTTGATTGTCAATCATTAGTAAAAGGAGGTACTAAGCTAAATATTAGTCAGGTGTATATGTCTCTCTATGCACGTGTGCCTGCATGTGTGCATTTGCTGGCAGTGGAATCCATCTGTTTTTCTGTGGTGCATCATATGTGTGTGTGTGTGTGTGTGTGTGTGTGTGTGTGTGTGTGTGTGTGTGTGTGTGTGTGTGTGTGTGTGTGTGTGTGTGTGTGTGTGTGTGTGTGTCTGTATATAAGTTAGCTGGGAATCCATCTGGTTCTGTGCAGTGTGCCATATACTTGTGACTTTGTGTGTGTGTGTGTGTGTGTGTGTGTGTGTGTGTGTGTGTGTGTGTGTGTGTGTGTGTGTGTGTGTGTGTGTGTGTGTGTGTGTGTGTGCATGCATCTGTCTGTCTGTGTTGTAAATCCCTGTGGTTCTGTGCAGTGTGCTGTATCACCCTTTTTTTTTTTGGTGGGAAGGCCATGGTTACTTTTCTGACACCTAGAAGAGGCTTATTTTGTTTTGAGAGAGGTTCACTGTAATGAAGTTTGAGAATGTATGGACTAAGGCAAGCTTTTATTTTACCAGCGATCATGAGCTCATCAAAGGATTACTGGTCACTGTATAGAGCAAAACAGTGTGCTTTTACAGGGCTCACCATTCTTCCCACATACAATAGCATCTGCCCAGCTGACCAACATTTGTTACGAATGGAGTTGTACATCCTCCTCCACCAAAGTAAGCAATCCAGGTCTGTATCTGCTGATGTCATCTCCAAAAAATAGGTCGAAGGACATACTCTTTATCAATGGTTTCATTTTATTTACTGCTAACTTAAAATTATGGCTAAAACAAGTTTATCCATAGAAATAAAACTAATATATAATACTGAATTACTGAACATTCTGAAAATAATTGCTTTGGAGTTTTTATGTATTATTGTATTGCCTGCATTGCCTACTATTACAAACAAGGCATGCCCCAACACAAAACAGTTATGTGTTTTGAAAGGATAGGATGAAACCTGTGCATACTATTTCTATTTGTGCAAAGCTGGACACAGTCTGATGACTGTGCAAGTCAGTGTATTCCATGAAACTGTACACTCATCCTTTTAATGCCATCTGCATTTGTAGAAAAGTTTCCTACAATAAAGTCAAGACATTCAAATAAGAAATACATATTTTACTAAAAGACAGCCTCAAAAATGTAAAACATAGGTAAATGAAGTATAGTTGGTCTGGGCTCTAAAGGTGCCCATATCATAACTTTCAAGAAATCTGGACAAAGTCAAAAATAATGGGGGGGGGGGGGGCAAGGAAACAAAATCAGTAACTGATTTTAATTATTGTTCTCATAAATTTAAAAAACTTGCTAGAATAACAAACTTTGTGTTAGTATGTATTTTCGGAAAAATACAAAGTCTGGAACTCAAATGCATATCATTATTTAGTGACTTCAGCCTGCAGTAATTTGACATAAAACTGCAAATTGTATGAAAAGCAGACCAAAAGATATGAGGCAAAAATGTGGGCCATTCTGTGAATATTTCACTATTTGAGAGATGTAGCCCACATACAGTGATGAGCTGTGTGCAAAAAATAAGCATGCAAATAGTTGTTGCAACACAAAATGACCATTACATAAATAAAACCAGTGCCAGCCACGTCTGCACTGCCCAGGCACCAAAGCAAGGCAAGTAAAGCATGAGAAATAATAGTTAGAGGCGATAATGGATGCAAAGAGCAAATGTGATGGGAAACAATGAAATATTTCTTAATTAAAAAAGCATACTAACACAAATCCATGAGGGCTGCCCAATAAATTCCCATGAGTCAACAAGAGCAAGCAATGCAGTAAGAGTCCAGACTGTACGAACATGCCTGCAAGTGATTTTTCCAACAGTACTTCACAAAGAAAACAAAGGATTATATATTTTATTAAAACTATAAAGGAAAGAGAGAAAGATACTGGTAGTGATGAAATGTAATGAGAACATGCAGAGGAGTTATCTGTCTGGTTTTAGAACTAAGGAGAACAGTAAGTTAATCCAGATATGAAAATGAGTGGTTCTGTCTCAAATGGGTTTTGTAAAGGTCATTATTACTCAATTGTGTAGTTGATGCTCTACATGAAAGGTACTTCTACATTTTATCAAGGTTTACTGAGATAAAGCCTCAATCAAATGAAAAAAAAAAACAGCTAAATCTACTACATGAAAAAAATTATATATATATATATATATATATATATATATATATATATATATATATATATACATATATATACATTGCTAGGGGAACCAGCTACACCCTCACTTCCCCTTATTTATATAAAGTAACTCCATGGTCATGTAACTTTGTAGAAAAGAAAAGGGAAAACAACAACAATGCAAGCGCAGGACGACTATGGCTGACCAAGTTCGCAGACGACTGAAAACTAGGGGCTATAACTGACTCTCCGGTTGACACAGACATCCTCCAAAAGGGTCTCACCGAGACGGATACCTGGTGTCGAAATCATGGCCTCAAGCTAAATGCCAAAAAGTGCATAGTCATCCCCTTTGGAAAAAACAAAGTACCCACAAACTACCGCATAGGGGATTGTCCCCTAAATACAGAAGACGTAATAAGGGATCTGGGAACCCAAGTAGATAGTAATCTCTCCTTTGATAATCACATTGCCAAAGTGGTTAGAAAATTCTTCTACATGGCCCACCTAATCACAAAAGGGTTTGCATCCAGATCAAAAGAGATCATTGTGCCCCTCTACTCATCACTCATCAGACCCATCTTAGAGTACAACGCCCCATTTGGGATGTACCTTACAAGTCACCTGCAACAGCTGTAAAGACCACAGAAGTACCTCACCAAGAGGATCACTGGCCTCAAACAGATGCCCTATGCAGCTCGACTGAAGAAACTCCAGCTGTACTCGGTTGCATACCGCCTACTCAGAGGTGATCTCTGCCTAACATACGAGGTCATGTCCAACCCAGAATTGATGGACATGCTCCACCTAAAGAAAACCTTATCCCCTTGAGCCACATGCTCTAAGGATCTAAACCTCACCAGAACAATAAATAGGACGTGCTGGAGGGATAGATTTCTGTCCCAGAGACTTCCCATGCTTTGGAACAAGATTCCAATCTACATTAGGCAGAGCTCCTCGCTTACACTCTTCAAGAGAAACCTTGATGAGTGGATGGGAAACAGAAAGTTTACCCCGGGGATCACTTCAGTGTCACTGGACAGAGGCACAGGGAACTAATCTAAGGAGTCGGCAAAAGCCAACACATTCTGGCTAGGCCTATAAATGCCTTCGGGCAGATAGCCTAGTACCTATCTATGAACCTATGAACCTATAATGCAAACAGAATAAAAGAGAAACTGTACCAGCAGTGATTTCTTTCTGAAAATGCAGTTGGGAAGTTTCAGATCAAGGCTAAAACATGATGAGTTGAAACTCATTCATTTATACTTAACAAAATGTAAGAAACCCTAAAAGGCATGCATGGTTTGAAGGACTCCATAAACTTTTTGAGTGATGTTCTTTGTCAAACCTGTTTAACATTTTTTATAAAGAATAGGTGTGTATGGGGCAATATATTCTAAAAGTGAATTAACCGATTGACTGAAAAGTTGTGATTTGTGTACTTAAACTCAGTTTTAGAAAGGGTCGATGTAAAAATACGGTATAGGTTCTGCAGGTTACTAGCCTTCAGGACAAAAGGCAGATGGTTGTTCTTACATGGATTTGGTATAAGTAATTGGTTATTAACTGGATCACAAAGCTAGGAGCAGATGTAAGGCAGACAGATATATCTATATTTCAGGAAGTATTCCAATTGCTTGTATTTAATATTGGATACTACATGAAGCTGGTAATTACAGCATACAATTTAGAAGAAGATGAAGGGAATTTTTGAAATTTAGGTCTACAACTAGCAGTAATACTATAAAGGTCAGTGTCTGACTGCCCACTGCTAACTATTTTGTTTATTGACATAGCAGATGTAACCGATGATAGAAGTTGTTGTCCGTAAAAATTAATCTCTCTGAGAAAGTGAGCATTGTAGATGTAGGTCAGAAGCCTGAAGAATAATGGTTATCCTCAGAGAAATTTCAAGTACTTGACAGACAAAGCTTAATATCAAGACCTAATGTTTAATTTCTGGCTGAAGGACTGGGTATAGATGTACTTAAAAATGTTTAATTTCTGGCTGAAGGACTGGGTATAGAGGTACTTAAAAAAAAAAAAGAACAAGACTTTTCTTTACAGGTTAAATGAGGCATACTGCACACTACAGAAACACCACAGTAAGCAGCACTAAAAATGGGAAGGGGGCATTTTTCTACTCATTCGATGAAAAATCATGTTCACACTACTGTGTACAGCTTTGATGTCTGAGTGAAAATGTGAAGCCAAGACAAACAAGATCATGTGGCAATAACTCCATGAGGATCAAAGGATATTTTGTGAGCCTTGTGTAGATCAAGACACGAAGAAGAAGCAAAGCAGAAGGCAAAATATTTAAAGTGCAGGGGTATAAATATGCATTTTCTGCCTAAACCACTTTGTGTACAAAAGAAACAGAAACTTCAAAGGGAGTATAAAATGTACTTCCATGATGACAAGTTTTGTGCCAAAAAAAAAAAACATACTGTTACTATAGCGAGTAATGCTATTTTTAGCCATTTTTAGAAAAGACAGAAATCTTTAAGATTTTTCAAACATTCCAAGATAAAACAGCAACAATAGATTAAATAAATGTAGGATAAATTCAAATTTCAAAGAAGACCTATTGGCAAAAGTAAAGTATCAAAATGAATGCTTTGGAAGCTTTAAAGAGACAATCAGAGTCTGACATCCATCTCAGGAGAACTGCTGAGAAATCTTCGATAATATACCTTTTTATTATTAATATTGTAAGTTTAAGTACATCCATGTTGCTATATGATTAAAGATGTCCTGTTGAAATTCTGTGACTCTTTAATGTAAGCCCAAATCTCCAGAGAAGTGTGATCCTCAGAACATGACAGAATTGCAAAACTCACTGTTATATATAAACAAGTATTTCTTTTTTTGTTTTGTTTTATAGTGGACAAGCATTGCTGTACCCCTTACCCCAGTTATCTATAAATACTAACTCTGAGATCTCTGAAACTTGACAAAGTGGAAATACACCAATATATAGTAGTTTCAGAGTTAGCATACATTTCCTTGTAAATGCACTTTAATTCTCACTGTTCTGAAGATTGCACTTATGCTCCTTAAACATGCAATGGCAACCCCTGATTAGGTGGGGCTAATAGGATATAGAATATACAAAATATAGAGACAGGTAACTGATAGAAGGCTAGTCAGAAATAATTGTTGCATTTATTGTATCTTCATATTAGTTATTTATTATTATTCTATTTACATTAAAGTGTAAAAATAAGCACCAAGAAGATAGGAATATTTAACAGTTAAGTGGGATGATGCAGGTGTATTTACAAATATGGTTTGAGTTTCTTGGGTATTAAAATATGTTGTTTTTTTTTTTTTTTTTGGTTAATTTGTTGACCATTGAACATATAAATCAGTGTTTAAAACAATCAGTACACTACTTTTAGAGACTGTGAGTTAGTGATGGTGGGACTTTTAATGTGATGAAGTATGAATAATGGACATAAAAAGGAGCCACTTTCCTCATGAAAGGAAATAACAGTCACTTCCTTTAAAGCACCCCTCAGCATCAATTTTAATCTGGCACAATAAAGTAAAATATCCTTTTTTCTGCTGCAACATCATGCATTCCGATTAGATACATCCAACAAAGCAAGTCTTTTGATGCTTTAGAAAGCCATTTTGTTTTCTGTTTTATAGCACTGGACCAGTGCTTCAGTTATTATAACCATTGCTTACTTATTTATTCATATTCTATTGCTATACAACTTCTGTAACATTCTGATATGTATATTAGAACATCTATAAAATAGATAATTGTTTCCTTACAAAACATTTTGTGCATAATGTAGTGAAAGAGACCAAAGACAAGTGATTTTGTGCATACATAAACAGTTCCATATTGTCTTCTATGTATTACCCTTTAAAAAGTAAGGTCCTTACCACAGCAACCTCCAGAATTCTGAGAATAACATGCATTGCCTGTTCCCAAGTTCCACGACCATAAGCTACTATCCATTGGTATGAAAACAAGCTCAGCTTAGTGGAAATCATCTCAAGTCTTCTGTAGTAGCTTGGTTGTCTGCCAGCATCTTCATCAGTGGGATGAATATTATAGTTTTCTGCAGCTGTATGGAAAGTACACAGTGAGTCAGTCTGAAATTATTCATTACTGTCTCATCTACCTGTAAAATCTTTATTGTAAAATAGTATCATGGGATCTTTTTGGATAGGTTCACTGGGTGACAGGTAAGAGTTCATAAGGCTTGATGAAAATGTACTGATTAAGATGAGGAGCTCATTTTTCAGATACATATCAGAATAAAGTAAATTAAATATCTTCATCAGTATCAGATAACAAGCAAGTGGGAAATTACAAAATTTCAACTAGGGCGGCCCCAGCTTGGTAATCCAGTACCTGAAATAGTCTGCTTTGTTCTTCACAGCTGCATTTATCTGAGAAGCAATGAGATAGCTGCTTCCTGCAAAGTTGATAATAGGTGATACTAACTGTCCAGTATAAACACAGACACATGCAGGTACACACTGACATATGTGTATGTGTTAGAAGCACTGCAGAAACAGTGTCCCATCTGTCTGAAGGAGATACTGTTTCTCTGTTCCATGATTTACCAATTGTAATCAGCCACTGAGAGTCTGTTTTTTTTTTTTTTTTCATTTAATCTTTAAGACATTTGGTTGCATTTGTTTGCATAAGGGGCTTCAACACTGCAGAATTTATTTTCCTCATGGCTTTAAGCCTGTGAGAAAAAAATCCCCTGTTCTCTTCTAGGAAATCCCTAAAATATTACCTGCTCAAAAGGATCCATTATATAAATCCCACATGCAATTTTAGTGCTGAATGTACTTCGTCATCTCTCAGTATGCAGATAAACATTAAACTTACTTCAGCCTATGTAAAAATGCAAACAAAACATTGTTATCTCTGTTGTTTTATAACTTTGTAAAATGTGTTTTATAACCTTTATTGGGCAATTATATAAATATTGTTAAGTGCTTGGGTTCTAGCAGTGAAATAACTAAATTTCAACTTAAAACTTAAGCTGAGGATCAATAGTTGTAGACCCATGATTATTTAGATAACTTAAAACAAAGAATGAAAAATGGGGACAAACAGCATATGAGGCAGGAGACCAAGTCATGAGTAATCTCTGGTACAATGGGACACTGGCCAAGAAAAGGAGATTCGTGGTAAGTAAAGGAACTCTGCATTACGTCAAACTGAATGGTCAGAAGGAACAGCAACAAATAGAAGGAAGGGGGTAGCCTGGATAGCCTCAAAGAACATCAAGATTAACAATAGAGTAGAAGTCACAACTGACCTCAAAGGACATAGATGGAGTCAAGGTTAACCATGAGGCTGCCAACATCTAGCATCATGGAAATCTGTCAACCTGTGAGGATGTCAGGGTTGAGAAGGTAGATGTCAAAGCTGTAGAGATCAAGGTTGAAGCCACTGAAGCAAAGACTGACTTCAAAGGAGCATAATTCCGGAGCAGGTTTCAGGGATGAGAGAAGCAAAAAACAATGGTGGTAGAGTTGAACTCACAGACTCAGAGTTGGGAGAGATGAGGTTAAAGCTGACAACACTGAGGTCAATCTTGCTGAGTTCAAGGTTGACTCCTGAAGGAACCCGTAGATGTGGAGGAGGTATCAAGGACTGAATGAAGTTGAGCTCAAAGCCAACAGTATGGAAGTCAATCACAGCAAAGCAAAAGTCAATCCTAAAGGGATGAGCTGAACCCTAAACGGAAGAATAAGAGTTTGTGGAAGATATGCTAAAGACACAAGGAAACAAACAAAAAAACAGCATCTGGTGAGAGGGGCCATAATTAAGGAAGGCATCAATCCTGTGGAAGAAATCAATCCTAAAACCTCAATAATGCAAAAAGACAGGAATATTTCCAGATATAAAGGAGCCAACTGACACTGCAGCTAAAACAGTGTTGATGATAGAACCAGAGGCAAACCACCCTTGAAAAGTAACCACTGAAAAAAAAAACATAAAGACTCAGCACTGATACTTAAAACTTCAAAGATGCAACCAAATGAAAAGAAAAAAAAATAGTCCGAAACCCTGACTGAAGAACAGGCAATGGGAAAAGTCACCTCTGATACTGAGGCAGAAAAAGGCTGGTGAGAGGGACCGAGGTAACTGTAGGAGTTGTATTAAATACTGGACCACATCAAGCACATCTGCCAGGCAAGCATGAGCTATGGAAAAATACAGTAAGCCAAGCAATAGTGAAATGTAACAGAACTAAATGTCATGTCCCAGATACACAGCAAATTACTATACAATGACAAATTAGTACAGAAATATAAACCAACATAGATTCTCACTTTAAAGAGGATGATGATACAGAAAAATATAAGGAGTAACATAGCTACATGCCTCAGCATAAAAACATAGTTGCATTTAAAAAACATAATTTCATTAAATCAGAGTAAGTGGAGGGAACAAAAAGGAAATAAAAGTAGATCAAATACCAAAAATCCAAAGGATGTGAAGAAAACAGGTCCCAATTGAATTAACCAAGGTTTTTATTGCCTCCACACGCTGGAACATGCTAAAACACCACAATAGATGAACAATAAATCCAAATCCACATGAACGCTATTCAAGTAATGCATTTTCGTATTCTCCACTCCACTTCATCAGATAAAATTATACATTCTCCAAACCATTTATATACCTTCCCTAATAGAATGATTAACTTAATTAATTACATCACGTTAATTTGAATTTTAAAAGGGCAATACTTATGTACTAAATGTCCATAAAATGTTAAATAAATTATTTAAAAACTAATATGTCTCTATTGCTCCTCATTAATAAAATCTTTTGTATATAAAAAGTATTAATTTTAAAAAATACATTCTTTATAACATAGAACAAACTTTCTGTTGTTCTATGTTATAAAGAATGTATTTTTTAAAATTAATACTTTTTATATACAAAAGTTTTTATTAATGAGGAGCAATAGAGACATATTAGTTTTTAAATAATTTATTTAACATTTTATGGACATTTAGTACATAAGTATTGCCCTTTTAAAATTCAAATTAACGTGATGTAATTAATTAAGTTAATCATTCTATTAGGGAAGGTATATAAATGGTTTGGAGAATGTATAATTTTATCTGATGAAGTGGAGTGGAGAATACGAAAACGCATTACTTGAATAGTGTTCATGTGGATTTGGATTTATTGTTCATCTATTGTGGTGTTTTAGCGTGTTCCAGCTTGTGGAGGCAATAAAAACCTTGGTTAATTCAATTGGGACCTGTTTTCTTCACATCCTTTGGATTTTTGGAGGGAACAAAAATTACTTCTGCAAAGACTAATGAACATATATAGCTCAGAAATATCAACCAGCACAGATCCACAGTGGGTATAGATTGCATAAAAAAATCATCACAGATGCTAAAGATAACCAGCATGATGAATTAATACTGAAAGTCTTAGTATGAAAAAAAAATGCAGCATAAATTCAACTATGACTTGTAGGGGAGAGACCAGTAAATGTATCGGGTTATAAATGGAACTGTTTAATTAGTTGTCTGTAGAAGAACAAAAAGTAGTACTGAAGTAATGCACACTGAATGGAAATGTTTTAGATTACTACCAGAAATATTGTTGTCTGGGTGCACAGCAGCATACAATAATCTACAGAAAACTCAACTGTAGAGAAAAAGCAACAGTAGAGGCCCTGAATAATTACCTTGCACTTTTCTTTCCAAAGTACCTTTAATTACAGTAGAAAACCTGCATCAAGAAAAGCTTAGGGGGACTAAAATCTGACTGATGAACCAAAGGAAAACAGGGGTATAATAACTAAGCAAATATCCATTCAGACAGGAAAAGTGTTCCAAAAATGAAAAGGAAGACAGCCTTTGATCATCTGCAGCAGTTGTCTTGCAAGTATTGAAAGACAGATAACACTAATTTCAAATACACAGAATGATTTTGAGTAGTTTAAGGGTATATACAGAAGGAAGAGACATAGCAAATCATAGCACTTTTCAAAAATAAAAAACAGGCACAATAATATATCTGTTGCACCCCGTATACTCCCAACGCTTGGGAAATTTGTGGGATTTGCTAACTCATAATTCATAGGCAGCTGTACAACAGCTGCAGAATCAATATGCACTAAGCAGGCAGCAGATGTTCAACAAATACATAAAGTAAATATGCGAGACAGTAATAAGGAGTGAAAAACTATCTTCTGAAACTGCATTGCAATGAGATCCACTTCTGACTTAATAAACAGAAAATATGCATGCCCTGTTGACAGCTCATCTAAACTGCTGCACATAGCCATACGTGGGTACATATGTATGTATGTCTACCATTCCACTATTCAGTAACACTTTCAGATTCATCTGCAACCTCTCTGTTATTTCTCTCTCTCTCAAACTTCAGGCTTCTCATAAATTCCCCTGAGCTTGCCCCTGTGGGCAATTTTGCATACAAACAAGAATGGCAATCATTGCACTTTAAACAATGTAGTAATAGCTTTCTAAATTTACACAAGAAAAATCATAATTTTGTTTTTCCAACTGAAAACTACCATGCTGTGTTCCTGGATATACATATATGCGCGTGTGTGTGTAAATATATATATATATATATATATATATATATATATATATATATATATATATATATAAACTGCGGTGGTGGTGCTGCGGTAGCATTGTCGCCTCTCAGTAAGACATTGTCCTGTTCAATTCTCAGCTATAGCATCTTCTGTGTGGAGACATGCCTGAATGGGTGTACCTTCTTTGAAGGTTGTGCATCAGGGCCAGCAACTCGGCATGTAAAAATCTACTACCAATCATTAGTGGACCGGAGTTCCGCTGTGGTGACCCCTAACTGGGAAAAGCTGAAAGACACAACAACAAATATATATATATATATATATATATATATATATATATATATATATATATATATAGATCTACTTTTCTTAGTCAACATTTCATTATTTTGAAAAAGAAAAGTAGAGGACCACTTATGCGAAAGTGCACTTAAATGAAAGTGCACTTTCGCGAATATTGGTTCAACAAACCGATAAAAAACACAAAAAAATAGTGTTTTGCAAGGGGGCAAGCCACCCTGCACCCCCCACATCCCTGCTACATAAATATATTAACTCCGAGATCACACTACAGTGGGGAAACAGGTAAATTCCCTTTTCCTCACTGTACTGTGCTTCAGCACCGCAGTGTTTCTTAGTGGTTCGTTGATATTCACAAAAGTGCACTTTCATTTAAGTGCACTTTCGCGTAAGTGGTCCTCTACTTTTTTTTTTCGAAATAATGAAATTTTGACAAAGAAAAGTAGACCTATATATGTATAAATATATATATATATATATATATATATATATATATATATATATATATATATATATAAAGAGAGAGAGAGAAAGAGAGATAGGCAGCTATATATATATATATATATATATATATATATATATATATATATATATATATATGTATACACCCACAGATATATATATATATATATATATATATATATATATATATATATATATATATATATATATGTAGATAGATAGCTATAGATATACATGGGTCCATAGGATTGGTGGAGCGTGGCTATGAGGATCAACCTCTGTATTGTTGACCCTCTTAGGTCAGCAGTGTAGATGATCAATAGTTGTGCGACAAAAGATAATGTCTAGGGAAGGGGAATATGCCGCTTTCCCTAGGATTGTGCTGTCTCAAAAGTTAGTATATATAAATAACAGGGAGTGTGGGGGGGTGCAGCCTCCCCAAATGAGGGGTGCAAAACACTGTTTTTTTGTATTGCATGTTCCAAGAAGTAATGTCAGACCATGTGCAGAAGCTTGTTGACTTTGTGCTATTTGATGTTACTATATTGATGTTAACCACATTGCCATAATGCCAAAATGACTTTTCCACTATTTCCATATGTATATGTACATACCATAGGTATATGTATACATATATATATATATATATAACCTGTAGAAAGTAGGTAATGTGCATTTAAAAATGCATATTGTAAAACTTTTACAGCACCTTAGTCAGGAAACTGGCTGTGGTCACAGTTAGCAACCCCATTTTAACTTGGGGTCAGGGTGTTATATCAAAATCAGTTAATGAGGAGCTGACTCCCAATGACTGCTTGTATAAAATTAGGTTGCCTCACAATGCAAATCGTGAAGTTGGTTTCTCAGTTGGAGGTGCATCATGTGTCAGCATAGAATCTTACTCCAAAAGACTGTGGACTTGGATATCCCACTAGATGGCAGCTGTTGATTAAACCTAAGGCAAGCTTAGGTAAAAAGTTTTGTTTGGTGAAAGTGAAGAAAAGACCTACTAGGGCTTGCAGCTGTGACATCCAGTTTAACAGACTGTGGATATAGGGGCTGTCTGGGACTGAACCTGGTGGAGTACTTGTATGGGCTATAAAACCTTGCATTATGGTACTGATCATATTGCGTATAGACCTTTAAATATTGTGTCAATCCAAGTGGAATATCTTTTCCATTTTCATATCTGTTTGGGACAATAAAGCTGTATTTTTCTATAAACATATGCCTACAGTGTATTTTCAGACTTACACCATCGGTGTGTGGATGGGCTGTTTAGCATATAACCTGACAAAATACTTTTTCTCACCATGCCTTCAGTGTCAAGTGCATGACCTATTTGACCTAATGTTTCCCCTGTGGAGTTTTTAACCAGATACATTTTTCTGCTGTTCCTGGTATGCTTACTATCTGAAAATAATTTTGTTTGCTGCTGTTTCCTTGAGTACTTCCTTTCACATAACTGTGGTGAACCTACTAAAATCCTTAGTGGAATCTAAGCCAAAAGACTATCTGAAGTTAGTGCAGCTCTAACAGTAGTTGGTGGCACTGACTAAAGTGGTAGCTATTTCAGAGATGTCTGGAATAAGGAATTTAGACAAGAAGGATAACCTAGGGTCATATTTGGTGGCTTTTGAATGGTATGACTCCCAAGAAAACTAGGACAAATCAGACCTGTCTAAAATACTTTCTTCTTGACTCAGAGATAGTTTAGAAAGCTACATGGATATGAAAGGGACCAATTACACTGACTGTGGATGGCCATGGATGGGATACTTTCTGAAATGTAAACTACAAAATATTACAACTGGAGTTTTAAGGCTGAAAAAACAGTAAGAGCGTAGGTGCATGGCTTAAAACATATCTTATAGTTCTGGTTAGAGCCCAATAGTAGCCACAAAATGAACATTTTAGAAATTCTAGCAGTACAGTGAATAATAATGTGAGAAAGAAGGTGTTATAAAGTGATCATAAGAACTATGACAAGTTCATAAATTTAAAAGAACATGTATTACTTAGTGGTACGTTGTTTAAAACTGACATTTCTGCTTATAAGGCTAAGGATGTAATGAGAAGTGTACAATCTTCTGTGAAGCAGGTAAATGATTAACTTGTTTTGGATGTGGAGGGACAGATCACATAACCAGATTCTATTTTAAAAGTACTGAAGAAAATACTAGTGTTAGAAATGGGAGGACTGATATGTATGGAACAAATTAAACTATTCCTATAAAATGTGAGAAGACTGAAGCTAGAATAGCTGAGTCAATATTGTTACTGTGCTATGACCAAGCTAGTAATTTGTGCTATATGTTTTGAAGGGAGAGACGTTCAGGCTCCATTAAATCTGGAAGCATAATTAACATTGTTGAAGGAACCCTGATAAGTAAGCATAAGGTTAGAAACAAACAAAAAATAAAGGTAATAGATATAACAAACAAAAAATAAAGGTGATAGATATTTATGGGGACAAAAGGAATATTCTCCTCATGTGTAGAAATTCAAATAGTTGTAGTGAAATGGTTACATATTAAATCCTGATGTGTAGAAATTCAAATAGCTGTATGGAAATGGTTACATGTTTGCGTCCTGTAGCTGTAGTCCCTAACGTGACCCAAAAGGATATACTAAGAAGAGATTTTCCTCATTTTAGGCACAGTGAAACATGTATGACAAGGGAGAATATATAGATACAGTGTGGCAGGTTGGCACACCTAATAATAAAAAAGGAAAACAAGAGATTGCTATGCTCATTCAGTATGGGGGGGCAATACAGCTATAATAGAGCTCCATGAATCAAAATCAGCACAAGTGATATAGAACAGAAGGTACAAAATGTTCTATAATCTAGCTGTGCTTAGACAGTAAAAGGAATCATGTGTGTTAAAAGAAGCCTGGCCTTGTGATGAAATCACACACACCCAAGACTGTTAGATATGTTGGTGTAGAAACTGAAGGTGGACTGATAGAAAACTCTGATGAAAAATGAGTACAAGACAGATGCCAGCACAGATATGTAAAACAATGTGTTAGCACAGACATACAAAAACAAAAAAAGAAGTGAAGCGCTTAAGTGGAGATGCTCAGAGCAAAGAAATGGAAGTAAGTAATAAAATATAGAGTTCTAACCTCATTTTTGTCAAATAAGAACAAAATGCTAAAGAAAACAAAGAACTATAAAAAGGCTTGTTTATGTAATAAAAACGTTAATACAAAAGTATTTTTCCAGAATTACCATTTGCAGGGATAGACACAAAAGAAGCTGCAGGACCAGTGTTCTTAAATCAGGAAGCTGTATCTTCCACCTCAAGACATTCTAGTGAAGAAAACAACCCTGAATTAATACACCAGATAATCATGAACTTTAAAAATCGCACTTTGAAAGATGTCATTTTGAAGGGTACATGGAAGAATATAACTAAGATTATAGGGAAAGAGACTGAACAAGATGCACCCACCACTTCTTGCAGGAACCACCAGTAAAATCATTCAATGGGTATCAGTATATAACTATCAGCACTGGACTATGGCACAACATTTCCAAAATCTGTGCCATTATACAAGGTTAATGCTGAGACAATTGCCAGATAGCTGGTACTGTTCTTTCATAGAATGGATATGCCTAGTGAGAAGCTTACAGACCAAGGCACACCCTTTATGTCAAACATATTGTTTTGCACCAGGTATACCATTGCTTTATGTATAAACAATTAAAATTTTACTATATAATCTGTATCCTGATGATTTAGTAGACTGGTTTAATAAAACACTGAGAGCCATGTCCCAGACAATTTCTTACACTATTTGTTTTTTATGTGGTTTCACAAACTTCAATTGGATTTACAACATCTTGCAGCCATGCATCCCTGACTTCTGCTTCATATTGCTAAAGAGACTGGGAAAGAAAAGAAACACCATTTTAAAGTATGATAGAATACTATATTAGCTTACTTGACAGAGTAAGGCTGGTTATGTCCACATTAAAGGGGCACATGCAGAAAGTCCAAGAAATACAACAATACATTTAAAATTAAAATACTCTACTTAAAGAATTTAGTCCAGGAGATAAGATATTAGTATTAGAACCTCCAAGGAGAATAAAGTTTTATAGGTTAATAGGTGAGTTAGCTATGCATCCCAAATCTCTGACAAGTTTTGGTACCCTTTATAAGTGTAAGCATGGGCCTGGGAGATGAGCCAGTTAAGAGATGCCTGTGCCCATTATAGACATAGGTGCCAAACCAGGGATAAATTTCCTATTCCTGATCCAATTGTCCAAGTTACACTTGAATTGGATTATGGAGGAACTCTGCTTCACATGGGTGGGCAGCCTGTTCCAGAGAAAAGGTAGTCTCTTGGATATGTACCTGTCTGTCCAGCTGGTCCTGTTTATAGCACAGACAATGTTTAAGTCTTTAGAATCGGTTATTCTGGTACTGTTTGTTCTGCGGATATGCAGGATGTCCATTAGGGTAGGATTTGACAATGCCTTGTATGCCAGGCATAGATCTCCCCCCAACAGCCTGCAGGAAACAGAATACAAGAAAAAGACCTTGAGGCAGTCTGTATAGGAGATATATGATTTCCAACTCACTGTCTGTATAGGAGATATATGATTTTGCAACCCACTAAATCAGCTCCACCCACTAACACTTTCAACATTGTATCACTAATAACACCATCATCTCCCTATCACCACACACCAAGGTTTTAGGAGTCGAAATTGATTGCAACTTAAAATTTGATCTTCATATTTCCCAACCAGTAAAAAAAAGTACACAAAAAACTTGGAAAATTGTTTAGGAACAAACAGTGCTTCATTAAAAATACTAAAACTACCATTGCCCAGTCTCACTTAATATCCACACTGCTGTACACAGCTCCCATACTCACAAATCTAAAAAAATCTGAGCTAGCAAAACTTGAATCTTGTTATAACAAAATTGCCAGATATGCTACAAACCTACCAGCTACAGCTCACCATTGTATAGCACTCAGGCAACTCAACTGGCTAGAGCTCTCCCATCTCCTTCACTACATCCAGTTAACCATGGCCCATAAAATACTCTATGAACCTGAGAAAACACCTGCCCTACAAGTATATCTTCAACCATATGCCACTAACAGAACCCTACAGTCCACTAACAAACATCACATAAAAATCAATATAACCAAAAACAAGCTGGGGATTCCCTCTTCTCAAGTTATATAGGTAAAATCTGGAATGCACTCCCAGAAAACATTACAATGGTTACACCACTAGTCCAGTTTAAAACAATAATAAAAAGCCACTTATTTAATAAATGGCTGTGTCCTTGCTCTGCACCAGACTAACCTCAACCTCTGACTATGCTACTACTTTGTTTCACCTACTGACAAATCCATCCCCTCTGTCTATTCTGTTGACTATGTCTCTCTGCAAACTAATACTCCATAGTGCTACAACACTGTAGAGCTGATGGCATATTAAGACTTGACAATTCAATTTGTTAGTAAACTGTGTTCAGAATTTGTGTAATTGTCATATTGGTCTCTCTATTTTCTTATACAGAAAGGTTTAATGATGCAATGTCTCTCTACTTATTGTTTAATCTTCTGATTCTATCGATTAGGTTAAGAATTATTGTGGATTAGCTAAACTTTGATATTCTTTAACTAGACTGTATGTGTAACTGCTTGTCCAAACTATACCTAGATAGCATTTTAACTTCTGTGCCCTATATATTCTACTTATATATTGCATTTCTGTATGTTTCACTGTGGAGCTTTTCTTCCCAGGCCTCTGCTGAAAAGGACATGTGTCCAGTCGGACCTTCCCAGTAGAGAAATGTAAAATGAAATAAATACAAATATTACTTATGCCCTGTATTCTTTAGAGAGGAACCTATGTGGACATTGCAACTTTTGGATGTGCCTGGTTAGGTACATACCAAAGGGGACACTGTACTCAATAATAGATCTGATGAATGCTGAATACAGTGAAACAATGACCTCCTTGGACCTAGATATCATACTTCTGTTTATAAGCTCCATAGCATAGCATACTATAGACACAAGATGGCCAAAGGCTAGATTGCTATCTATGTGTGTCTCCAAGTCCCTAACTTCTGGGTCAGCTCTTAAGGGTATGTTGTAAATACAATAGTTACCAGGGGTGGATGATTTCCCAAAGGATACTAGTATGCATTTCTTGGCATTTAATTTTAGTCCATGGCTCTGACACATGTTATTTGTCTGTATCAGCTCTTCCTGGAGAACATCTGTGTGGTGAGGGATTCTATGACTGCTCCTAATTTGCAATCATCGTACATTTAGTCAGGCAGAGGCCCTTGAAATTGGCCTTGACTTCAGAGAAGATAATGACAAAAACTAGCTATCCCAGAACCGATCCCTGATGGACTCCGATTGTGACTGGCCTCTTTGTAGATGTAGACTCGCTGATTCTAACTTTCTGGGTCCTGTCTGTGAGCCAGCTGGCTATTCACCGGTTAACATAACGGTTTATATATCTAACCTCTTGAGTTTGTCAGCAATGCCTGAGTGGGGCATTGCATCAAATGCCTTGGCCAGGTCAAGGTAGGCAGTGTTAACCATTTTGCCCTCATCCATTGCTTTGGTAACCTTCTCAAAGTCCAACATGTCGAGTAACCATGACCTGCCCTTGATGAAAACAAATTGGGATGGGTCCAGTATCTGGAAATTTCCTATGTCATTATTGATCATTTCCATGATAATTCCTTCCATGGCTTTGCATAGAGGACCAGTGAGACTTATGGATCTGTACTTTCTGGGTCTGTAGATGGCCCACCTTTATGTAGAGGGATAACTGTTGCTGTCCTCCATTCATAAGGCACGAAGCCTGTTTGGAAGCTACAGTTAAACAGCAATTACAAAAGGCCTGATAGGTCTTGATTCATGTTATTTAGAAAACATCCTGAGATGTTGCTTGGGCCAATTCATGTAGTGTTCTTGGTAGGACTCAAGTGCACTTGATCAACTGAGCACAGCTGATTGTACTTGACTAGCTATGATCTCATCAGACTGAATGGCACCCATATATATTTTATATATATATATATATATATATATATATATATATATATATATATATATATATATATATATATATATATATATATATATATATATATATAGAACCACTACTAAATCCCGAAAACCCAAACTACTGACGCCCAAAATCACAAGACCAAATACCCGAAACACTAAAATACTGAAACATCAAAACCATGAAATTCAAACTACTCAAAACTACCCTCAACACACACCTCACACATATACATACACACACTGTCATCCAGAACACAAACACACAAACCTAAACTATAGACAAGTAAGGGGGCAAGTCCCCATGCACCTCCCATGTGGGGGCCTTCCCCCCACACCCCCTACTTAAATATTCTAACTCCAAGGTCGCACTACATACACAAATACACAAAACACCACCACAGACCTACATTCTCCTCGCACACAGACATCACAGTCATAACACACGCTTACACACTAAACCCTAACCAACACATTTAAACATAGATACTTACCTGGCCTTCCACCTGACCTTCCACCATACCGCAATACCAGAAGCGTGAATGTCAAACTCCCGATGATCGGTGATCGATGATATATATATATATATATATATATATATATATATATATATATATATATATATATATATACACCATATGCTCGAAATTTCAGAAGCTTTACTTTCTGAATGGGGATCATCATGCAGTGCAGAACAGGAGATTTCCCTTTCTGTGCTGTAGTGCGATCTCAGAGTTGGAATAAATAAGTAGTGGGGGGTGCAGGGGGGGCTTGCTCCCCTGCAGAAATATTGTTTTGTGTTTTGTTTTGTTTTTTTTTACTTCCCTTTCAGAAGGTCGAGCTTCTGAAATTCGAGCATATGGCATTTCGAGATTTCAGCCATTCGACCTTCTGAAGGGGAACCATATATATATATCTATATATATATATATATATATATATATATATATATATATATATATATATATGGGTTCTGTTCAGAATTCCGAAGCTCAAAACTTCGAATTTCATATGTTTCAAAATTTCTAAATCCTGAACAGAGATCGGCATACAGCACGGACTGGGAGATTTCCATTGTCCTTGTTGTAGTGCAATCTCAGAGCTGGTATATTTAAGTTGTGGGGGGTGTGGGGGGTGCAGCCCCCCACATAGTGGGGCAAGGGGGCTTGCCCCCCTGTATACACATGTTTTAGTGTGTTGGGTGGTGTTTTGGGGGGGTTCACAATTTCAAGATTCCAAGATTTCGAGATTCTAAAGATGATATTTTGAAACACGAGATTTTGGGATTTCGAGATTTCATAGTGAACCCATATATACACATGTATCTATTTCAGATGATTGAAGTTTTAAAACTTTGAATTTCATATGGCCAAGACCATATGATCGAAGTTTCAAAACTTTGAACACCTGAAAGATAAACAAAATCATTTTCCTGGATGTTTTTGCATGGGGGGGAGCAAATGTATGTAGGTACATCTGCAAAAGTTCCTTTATCCCCCTAGTACATCTTAATGAAATTATTTCTGCAGATAGAAGGTAAACATCTCTTTCTAAGGGAGTAGTATATATTTCCACCTGTTCTGGGTGTAACACATTTTACTTAGGCATGACTTGATGATCTCTAAATAAAAGAATTAGAGTACATTTATATGCCATTAAATCTAAAGATTCAAATAATGATTTATATAAACATATGTTAGCATTTGAAAATTATAAAACATTTCATTTTTATGTACTAGAACAGGTACCGCATGACGTAAGAGGGGGTGACTATAAGAATACCCTTGGAAAAATGGAAAACAAATGGTATCGATTCACAATGGCTGATGTATATCACGGACTAAACAAATCTGTGGGCATAAAATTTTATTTGAGAGATAGAAGGTTAAAAATAAAATATTAAGGAGTAATCCTTTTGTTTTATATAAAATGTTAATTATGAACATATGTTGTTTTTATGTTAATTTTAAAGTCTGTCAGACAGAATAAAGTCTCTTTAAATTTCATTAGCAAATTTTATTAGTTAACAACCAAAATGCAGATCCACAAACCATATAATCCAGAAAGGGAGGACACCAGCCAAGTCCACTCTGAACACAAATACATTTTATTATTTATAAAAACCAGTAATACATACTGTTAAAATAACATGGTTAAGCGCTTTCATCCCTCCTGTGGGGACCTCTTCAGAAAAATTTTGAACAACCTACCCAGCATTCAAATACACACACCAATTAAATAATTAACCTATTAATGCTTGATCTTAGACTGTTTAAAGCAGCATACACAGGAAAAAAATGCAAGGCTCATTCTCCATGAACAATGAAAGGAGAAACAGTGGAAAGGGTGAAGAGCACCAAGTTCCTGGGGGTGCATATCGCTGAAGACTTGTCTTGGTCAATAAACACTAATCACATTATCAAGAAGGTGCAACAGTGTCTACACTTTCTAAGAAGGTTGAAGAGAGCCAAACTACGACCTTCAGTTCTCATGACCTTCTACAGGATATTATCGAAAGCATCCTGATTAGTAATCTCTTGATGTGGTATGGAAACTGCACAGTTTCAGATAGCAAATTTCTCCAGAGGGTGATGAAAGTGTCAAAGAGAATTATAAGGTCCACGGTCCCATCTATACAGGACTTGCACTCTGCTCAGTGCTTCAACAGAGCCATGAAAATAGTCAAAGACTTCACTCACCCTGTCCATGGTTTGTCCTCGTGTTTGTCTTCAGGCACAAGATACCACAGCTTATATTGCAAAACCACCATGTCCACAAGCCAATATACTTCTGAACCCCATTACTAACATACACCATGCTAGTCATGGAGGTCTGGAGTTACAACACTGAAGTAATTCATAGACATATGCAATAACTATATGAAGGTACAATCTTATACCTTATGTGCTATATTAATGATGCCAAGTTAACATTCAGTGCAATATGCCAAGTTACCATTCTGTGCGATTTGAAATCTGTCTGATTTTGATCTGTGCAATATATTATCTGTGCAATACTTTGGGTAATGACGAAGGCATGTAAGTGGGATAGTCTTGGTGCATGTCATTGCACTTGTTACAGCACTACATAAATGTCTTACTGTTGTTATTGTTGGATTAGCTTTAGTATATGTGTTATTGTTGTATTAATATCAGTATATATTTAATGCACATTGAGTTTGAAGTAACACAATTTCATTCAGTTAACACTGTTGTGCAGTCGGAATGACAATAAAGTTCACGTTGACTTGACTTTGACTTTAACAGAACTTGCTGGAGGGACAGATTTATCTTCCAGAGGTTATCACACCTTTGGAATGGACTCCCACATCATGGCAGACAGAGCGCCTCATTGGTCCTCTTCAAACATAATCTGGATGATTGGATGGGTAACAGGGGTTCTGCCTGTGTCCCTCTTGGACAGGGGCAATTGGTGCTGAGCATGGATATAAGGATAGAATTTGGCTAGGCTTGTAAGGGCCCTAGGACCATTAGCCTAGTAACTTCCTATGATCCTATGACTCCTGTGGGTGTAAATGTTGGCTACATCTCTTGTTAATACACCATCATCTTGCTGCTATACTAATGTGCCTGCTCCCTGTTATGAAGCCTCTCTTGTATAGATCTTGCATCATTAATAATGCTGATAAAGCAAACAGTAGTACAACACAAACATGCAGAGAAATGAAACATGAACTAATGTGTTAGTATACCTGTACTGTGTACTCCTGTCACCCACCAGCTGTCCATCTCTTCCCACCACTTTTGTATAGTCCAATAAACCTCTTTGATTCACAACTGTTTCTATAAGCCATGTTTCCCTAGCAATAACATGCTTGGTCCCTCATGTGTTCCATAACACACCTCTAGCATACATATAAGGATTGACTAACTGCAACTATCAAGACAAATGTGTAAATCATGACACCTGAAATTTGACCATAAGACATACCTGCTCTGTATTTAATCAGACTCACACATGGCTGTATATGTATAATGCTTGTTTGTACAAATGCCCGCATAGAGCACCATGGGCTATTCCCATTCTAAGTTCAACACCTCAAGATATGATTACACATGCACTAATACTTTACCATCAGCAGCACAAATGAGCTTGGCAATGCTGTGACTCAGAAAATATTTTTAAGAATCTACTACAAATTCTTTGTGTCGCACAACATCTGTATGTTTGTATTGCATTTTGACAACAACTTATCTGGATTTCAGACTAAGAACATTTTCCCCAGTCTGTTAATGTACGTCTGCACTCCAATAGTAACACTTGCAACTGTGTTACAATGTTGGGTAACCTATTCACACCTAAGCCATCACTGTTATTCTGCAGTGAACTGTTGCATTAAGGAGATATCTATTTGTACTGTCAAGGCACATTGTGCATCATGAGACAAGACAAGTGTGCAATCATCCCAAATGAACTGGCAGGAATGCTTGATTGATAATCCACTGGTTTACATCTGTGATTGTCACTGGCATCCCATACTGTAAAACAGGTACTTACTCCTTACAGTAATACAATATAAATGAAGGACAGTATATACACTTTATTAAAGAAGTATGTCATTTTGTGGAACAATCACAGTGTTCTTATGTTGTTTTGTGCATTTGAATAAAAAATTGTGATGCACAGAATGATCTGTTCCAAACAGTGGAGTCTACCGTTTACAACTATGCTTTTTCACCTCATTAAATTCAGACTTCTCATGTGCTGCTTGCAAATAATACTGTGCTTTCCAGAGTGTGGAACTAGATAGGTAAGAGGTTTGATTCTCACCAAGGAGAACCTTTGTGTGTCTCAGAAGGGATAGTGATAGGTGAGTAATGCTTCAATGTCAAAGTTGCTGCTGTGTCCACTTACCCAGAGAAGAACACATGAAAATTTGCACTCTTCTCCCCTCTCTACTTTATCCCACTTTTAGCAGAAACATCCTCTCTACAAAACAATGATGAGGTCTATCCATGCACTAATAACTGCTTTTTCTGATTTTTGCACTTGGGGTCAGGGTGCCACTTCAACAGTGACAATCATCTAGAGCCAAAGTTTACACCTCCGGGTGGCTAACTTTGCCACCGTAGTTCCGCCACAACTCACACACATGCTCACACCTATGGTCAATTTAGATTGTCCAGTCCACCTACTTACTTACATAGTAAAAGATTCAAAAAGAGAGAAATGTCTTTGCTGTGAGACTCATGTTGGTGTAGTTGTGGATGAGCCAATGGACTGCAATATTTTTCCCCTAGGGCTTTGTCACGTTGACAGCTCCTGTGTCAGACCATCAGTTAAATTGCTTGCCTCTGCTCACAACATATTTTTTCATCTTGTGCTTTATTATTTCAGTAGCAACTCCAGCCCATGTCACTCATCAGTTCCAGCATCATCCACGAAAAGAGGTACATATCCTCACTAAACTCGCTTTTATCATAATGTCTGTCTCTCCCAGACTGTATCCAAATAGCCAGTCTGCATAATCTCAATTTCTGCAGCACAATTCATGAGCTGTTTAAATCAGGCAAGATTTAATACTGACAGAAACATGACTCAAAGAATATTATGTGCAGAACCATGTTTCCCTGCAGTAGAACAGTGCAAGAAAAAGACATGTTCCAAAGTAGTCTCATAAAAGACATGTTCCTAAGTAGTCTCATCATACTGACGTATTCTAGGGCCTAACAAAACTACAGACACACATATGTGCATATATATGTATAGCTGCAGCTATCTACACACAATATATATATGGGAACACTATAAAATCCTGAAATTCTGAAATATCGAATTTCAGAATCCCGAGATTATATAGCTGAAAGCTCTAAATACCGAAACACCAGAAGCTTAAATTTCAAAATCCTGAAGTTCGAAAATGTTGAAGTAGCACTTCTGGTGTTGTGGTTTGTGAATGGATAGGTGGAAGTTCAGGTAATTATCTATGTGTAAGTGTGTTGGTTAGGGGCTTTAGTGTGTGTCAGTGTGTGTTGTGACTATGATGTGTGTGAGCGAGAGGAATGTATGTGGGTGGTGGTGTTTTCGTGTGTTTGTCTATGTAGTGCAACCTTGGAGTTAGTATATTTAAGTAGGGGGGTATTGGGGGGATTGCCCCCCTACTTGTATGTAGTGTAGGTTTGTGTGTTTGGGGAAGGTGTGTGTATGTGTATGTGTGTGGTGTATAGTTAGTGTAGTATTCGCAATTTTAAAATTCTCGCTTTTGGGGTTTCGGTATTGTAAGTTTTCGGCTTTATGATCTCGAGATTTTGGGATTATAAAGTGAACCTAGAGATATATATATATATATATATATATATATATATATATATATATATATATATATATATATATATATATATATATATATATATATATATATATATATATATATATATATATATATATATATACATATATATATATATATATATATATATATAAAATGATGAGTTTTGATTTCTTTGATTTAATTAATTTTGTTTCAGCTTTAATTAAAACTGAAAGAAATCAGAAATACAGTCAACAAAGCAAAAAATCTGTGATACCCTTGATGTGTTTCATTCACTTGGGGCACTTCAGTATGACTCTCTCTATCTGAAATAATAAGATATAATGCCACTGTCTCAAAGCAGACCACAAGAAAAGTAAAAATAAAAAACAACAAAAAATGAAATAACTTCCAAAAGAGCTTCCTTGGGTATAATGTTACAATTAAACATGTAATAAGATATTAAACAAGAATATTACTGCACATATTACACAAAGCAAAAAAATATGTAGGAAATATGTGTAGATTTTCAGAAAATGGTGCCAGCTAGTGGAACTTTAAAGCAAATGCACACGGTTCAAATGCTTTTCAAATGCATTCAAAAAAATCTAGTTGGCAGACATAGATTTCACTGTTCTGGGTGATCAGGCATAGTATAAATGCCATCATTGGTATCCCCGAAAAATGGCTACTAGTCTTGTGAGACTAACCCAGTCAACAGAGACTAAATAAATAAATGTGACAGCTTATTAAGAACCCAGGAGTGAAGGAGCTGATAATTTATGATCGTAATTTGTTGGCTGCCCCAGAAAAATGACATATTCACAACAGATAATTCAACAATACTGAAGAAAGAATCTTAAAGCAATTAATCTTAGGAAAGCATAGCCAAGAGGGCAAAGGTCACAGAAGCAGTTCCACATAGTCCATAACACAGAAGATCATGGGAAATACATCTACCTTTCCATTAAATCAGTCAGGTTTGTTCAACTTTAAAAAAATGTTTGGTATCAGATGACACATTGCAAAGAGCAAGACCCCAGACATATTTATCCTTGCATCATTCATGTGAGAATCATTGCTCTATGCCACAAAATGCCACAGCCAAATAATGGCCCAGGAAGGTGTGGGTCAGTACTTTGTAGTATACAGTAGTTCGTCTTGACATGGGAATGTTATATCCCAAATAAATAAATAACAAACGATGACACAGATTGAAACCACAGTGCAATTAACCGTATGAGATGGTTTTCTTTAAAGAGCAGTGGCCACACTGCCAAATTCTGTGGACACAGAAGTGTTGCATACATTCTACGATACAAAGCAAATTCTCTTTAAATTCTGTTTGTCTCTGTTTCGAGGAAATGTGCTCCATATTAAAGAGTCTGTTACTGCAGTCAACAAAATTAAGGCAGTAGACACATACTTGGGTTGCTTATTTTTTCAGGCATCCTTAGCATTCCACAACAGCTTTGATTTTCTATTTAAATAATGCAAGCAGCTAGAACTTTATAAAGTCACAACATCAGAAACACTTTTGGTGTAATTAACAAAGGTCAGGACAACAGGACTTATTTGTGTTTTCCATATGTAGCTTAAAAAAGTTAGAGCAATATCACAAATATTTCTATTGGTCTTGGCTGTACAAATGTTTTCAAAAAAGTAAAATCATGGATGCATACAAATGAACACACAGTATTTAGACAATGAAAGAGAGGCTCAAAACAGTCTCTGCAGTGTGTAGGACTAGTGTACAGAGAAATAAAAGAAAAAGGCTGACTCTCATTTCAAGAGAGTTAGCATGGCTGCTTTTGCAATATATAACATATGCATATGAGCTGCATACACAATTCAAACACAACTTGAAGATAGCTGTGTTGTATAGAAACGTTTTCTACATAAACTACATTATGCCACAGCTACAGAGGTTCAGTAGCAGGAGATAGTCTGATGTGCTATGATTGGAGTGCATCTTGTGACCCCCCCCTCCCCATCTACAGTTCCAACATATGCATATACAGAAAATAAAAGAATCCTTCTAAAATGTCACACATACATAACACTATCACAATTGCTGTAGCAAAACAGCACTATGACTGCTCATACAAGAACATGTTTATATATGCATTGATATATATGTAGAGAGAGAGATTTAAACAGATAGAAATAGTGATTTGGAGCATCTTTTAGAATACTGAACATTTAACAGCAATCTGAGGTGAAATGCTTCACTCTTCTTTTGTTTGTTTGTTTGTTTATTGTCATTTCGTTTCTTTTGTGCATTTGTTCTTAACCTTTGGCCTTAACCTCCTGCAAGAATGCTTTCAGTTTGTAATTGCAGTCTACACATAACTGCATTTAATGTTTTTGGAGTTCTGGGACTTGAATTGTTTAGATCATGCCCTGATGAAACTTCAGTACTATCTATCTATAAATACTTATGTATATACACTTGCATAGATACAGATGATAGTAAAATGCATATACATGTATGTAATGCATGTTTGTAATGGATGTACACAAACATGTGTACGTTTCATATATATATATATATATATATATATATATATATATATATATGTGTGTGTGTGTGTGCGTGTGTGTGTGTGTGTGTGTGTGTGTGTGTGTGTGTGTGTGTGTGTGTGTGTGTGTGTGTGTGTATTGTCTGTGTGTGCATGCAGTCTAGAATGCCTCCATAATTGTCCCATTATCATAAATATGACGAGGATGCATGCTATCTCGAACCAACAGATTATTTTTCTTGCATTCCTTCAAGTGTATTACTATGTTAATTGCTTGTATCATATCATGTTTCAATATGACATCCAAGAAGTCAATCCTTTGTGCAGAATTATTTATTTATTTATTTATTTTACATTTGTTTACCGGGAAAGTCCAACTGGACACAGGTACATTTTCAGCAGAGGCCCTGGGAGAAAAGCTCCAGATAAGACATAAAACAAAGAGGCGAAGTAAACAATACATAGTCTATGGTAATCAAGTTTTAACATAGTCAATGTACAAATACACATGGAATAAAGATGACAAACATTGGATTGCAATTTTGTATAGTACATAGTAAAAACAATATATATTCTTTACATTAATGTTGATGGTACGTCTATATAATCACATTTACAACAGTTATCCCTTATCATGGTATTATAAATGGGAAATATCTTATGCTACAATCCTCCACTTGGGTTGATATCAGTCAGAAGGATGTTTAGTGGATAAGAGTGGTAAGATGATGTAATAACTGAGTTGTTGTGGCTAGTTAAGATGTTACTAGTAGTATGGGTGAACTGGCATAACTGAGATGTGAGCATTGTGAGGTGGAAATAGAAAGACAAGGCTGAGTAGTGAACATAATGTTTAGGTGGTAAAATAATTCAAGATATTGGATCAGTATAAACCAAGTAGAAACAAGAATAGTGAGTTTTACAAGAATGCAGATTGGTTAATTCTGTTGGTTGAAAAGAAAAAGTATGGCATATTGGGTTGAGGTGAAAAAAATTAAGTAAGTGTTTATCCTGGGGAGTTACAAGAGCTTAACCAGTTATTTGTGTAGTGCACTTTGAGGTGCTTTTTAAATGTTTTAGTGTAGCTAATGGAGGTCAAATGGGTAGGTAGGGTAGTCCAGGCCTTGGAAATAAGGTAACTGAAGACAGATTTACCTATGTCATTATTTATTTATTTTGATGACTTCCAGGCAATTTTGGGTACTAGATCTTAAGGTTCTTGATGTGAAATATGGTTTAATTCGATTCTGGAGTGCTGGAGTTTTAACTGGGTAGTAGTACAGTTTGTGAGCCAATGCCAATTAATTGAGTTTCAGACGCTGAGGTAGCTCAAGCCAGTTTAGTTGTTTGAGAGCTTCACAATGATGGGTCCTATATTGGGATTCAGTAGCAAATCTGGCAATCTTGTTATAACAAGATTCCAATTTGTTCAGATCTACTTTGTGGAGGTTAGTGTGTATTGGGGATGCATAGAGGAGGGTAGACAGCAGGTGTGTCCTGGCTATAGTGGTTTTGGTGTGTTTAGTTAGAAATTGCTTGTTCCTATAGAGGAGTCCTATTTTTTTGTGAACTTTCTTTAATGTTTGGGCTATAAGAATGTTGAATCTAAGGTTGTTGTCTATTTCTACACCTAACAATTTGGTTTGGGAGGTGGGGGTGATCATGGTTTTATTATAGGACATAATGGCAAAGTTGTTGCCTAAGGGGGGGGGGTCTGCAAGGGTTGAAAAGAAGTAGTTTTGTTTTATTTGGGTTTAGGATAAACTGGGAGTTAGTGAACCATGTCTTGGCTTCTGTGAAACAGTTTTGGGTTAGGGACTGGAGGTCATCTACTGTGTGGGCTGCACATATGATGGTGGTGTCTGTGATGCCCGTGCCTTGGCCCAGCAATCAAGGAGCTTCAATCCTCACTATTAGCACCAGGGAGGTCATCTCATAGAAGAGAGTAAAGGATAACTAATACACACAGTAAAGTACAATTTCCCTTAAGTGCACACAGAGATCACAGTCAGTCTGGGGCTGGTTGCTCCCTTGCTCACCACGTCCCCAATAAGACTCCCCAATGGCACAGCTATAGGGTCCAGGTCTCAGCCTAGCTGGGCAAGCTAAAACCTCCAGTACCCTCTCTGTCCAACCAGTGCTTCATGTCCCTGCCAAGTAGCTGACACACCACACACACACACACACACACACACACACACACACACACACACACACACACACACACACACACACATACTTTGAGATAAGCATTTATACAACTTCACAGACACTCCTGGGAAAGGCTGACTCAGATTCTCCAGCTGTGCCCCTTTACCCAGACCATATGGTAGTAATCCCTCCCACCACCCAGCTAATAATATCAGCTACTAAAAGGCCCTTAAAAGGGTGTCCAATTATTACTGTGCAATATTATTATCCAATAGTAATGTGACTATTCAGTCTAGGCTTATTGGAAGGGATTAAACAGTAAACTCTATAAATATATAATGTAATCTAAAGAATAATTTATCTCTACATAAACCAGCCACAGGTAGAAGGTTTTAAAAATATTAAATAATGAATAATTAAAACACAAGATAAAACTACTATACCACAGAGATATCTAAGAGTTCAGAGATCACACAGAAACTTAAAATAATACAGTAGGACAGGACTGATTTCAAAGAAAAATACCTACTTAATCTTTACTAGCTTTAACAATTCCTACAAGAAATCACAGTGCTAGAAACTTACATGTGAGCTTAGGCAGAGTGCTGAGTTAGATACCCAAGATCAAAATGCTCACAGTCTCTTGTGAGAAATAGTATTTAAACATTACTAACAAACATGTCTCTAAGGCCCTCCAAAGTTACATTTTTTTTGGCACTTAGTCTGGAGTGCTCAGGCCACAAACTGCATTATTTAGCAATCTAACACCTGCTCAGGAACTTACAACAATATAAGTAATTTCACATATACACTCTAGCAGAAACCAGAGCAATAAAGCACCTTCCACATGTAAATTCTGGTCATAAACTTCAGCCTTAAAACAATGGGCATGAAACCTTCATCCAGACACACTGGAGCTGAATTCTAACATGAAAGGGTCACAACATGCTTCACTGGGCCAGTAGAGTGCAATGTTACCACATATTTTGCAGTTCCACATTTCACAGTATTCTTTTAAATTCAAGAAAACATGCCTGTATTTTACATTTATTTACAAATGCCAGACTTATATATCAAATTCTATTTGACTAGGCTGGCAGCCTTCGCCCATCTCTCCCCAATCATCACAGTGTCATTAGCATATTGTACTACTGAGGCATTGGGGTGGAGGTTGAGAGCTGATTAGTAAATAGAGAGAATAGTAGTGGGCCAGCTATGGAGCCCTGAGGGACTCCTAAGGGTACAGGCAGGAGAAAGGATAGTTGGTTCTGCTATTTTACTGCTTGGTGGCATCCCGATAGGTAGTTTTTTTAACCATGAGATAAAGGGGGTGCCAATGTTTAGGGTGGATAGTGTCTTAAGGTGTTTACTATGATTGACCATGTCAAAACCTTTAGACAGATCTAAAAAAGGGCAGAGACTAGCTGTACTTTGTTTTTGTGGTTATTAACTGTGTTTGTAAAGGACATTAGGGCTGTGGTGGTGCTATGGAAGTGTCTAAAACCATGTTGATGTTTAGATAGTAGGTTGTTTTTTTTTAGAAGGTAGTCCATTAGTTGTGTGTGAACAACTCTTTCTAATACTTTTGACAAGGGTGATAAAATAGCAATTGGCCAATAGTTACTGAGTTCTAGGGAGTTGCCACCCTTGTGTAGTGGTATTATATGGGAGACCTTCCATAGGCTTGGAACGTTACACTCAGATATTGATCTATTAATTAGAATAGCAACAGGATAGGCTATGTCATCTGCTGCTAGCTGTAAGAATTCACCTGGTAAATTATCTGTGGCCAGGGTGGTTTGCTTGAGCTTATGGAGAAGTTTTGAATTTGATTTGACTGACACTGGGTGCAAGTCAAATTGGGAGATATTATCATATACGTGTGTGTGTGTGTGTGTGTGTGTGTGTGTGTGTGTGTGTGTGTGTGTGTGTGTGTGTGTGTGTGTGTGTGTCTGTGTGCTATTTTGTGTAGTTGGCATGATAGGACAGGTACCATTACTTTGGGTTTCAGCAAGGGTCTGAACTATTTCGGTGAAATATTTATTGAATTGAGTGTTAATATTTTCATGGCTGTTTACTGTTAAGGGTGTAGGGGTAACAGTTTTACTTGGATGAAATATGGAGTTTATCATAGCCCAGAACTTGTGGGGGTTCTGAGTATGTTTTTCTTGGCGGCTTTGATAGTAATTAATTTTGTCTAGTTTGATGTATTTTTGGGTTTATTGCAGAGTTCTAAGTGGTTTTGCTTTGTTGTTTGGGTTTGTTTTTTGTGAAACTGTATCCATGCTTTGTCCCTGCTTTTGAGAATGGATTTAGTTGCCCTAGTTAGCCAGGGAGTTAGCATAGTTAGCTTTTATTCTAATGGTCCTGGTGGGTGCATGGTGGTTTAATATTTGTAAGAAAGTAGAGTTAAGGTAGTGTACTGTACTTCTAGAATAGATGTGTTAGTGGTTTCCAATTGCAGCTTTTTAGGGCATTTATAAAGTTGTCTGGGTTAAAGGTCTTTTTGTTTCTGACTACTCTGAAGGTTGTTTTGGTTCAGTTGGTGAGTTCTGTTTTTTATAAGGAAGGTGGGCTGATAGTCATTGAGGATGTCAGGTAGACAACCTGCTTGGGATGCAAGTGAGGGGATCTGCTATAAGAATCCAGCCGAGTATGGACTGACATTTAGATCTTTTATCAGTTCTAGTAGGGAAGGAGATAAGTTGGGTAAATCCATGGAGGGTAGATCGACTGTGGGCAGAGCAGTAGTGCCAGTCTATACTGAAATCTTCTAGCAAAATAATTTCTTGAGGAAGGGAGTTTGAGATCCATTCTAGTAGGTTTTCCATTTTAGTGATATTACCTGGTGGGTAGTAACAGCCTATAATATTGATGTGTTTATTGGAATCCAGTTTTAACCTAGTGAATATGATGTCTGCGTTGTCTATGTCTGGAGTCTTAGTATCTGTTTGTTCTAAGACAAGATGGTTTTGGCATGGTAGTGCTACCCCTACTCCCATTTTGTCGTTACGATCTTTTTGTATGATGGTGTAGTGTGATGGTGTTACTTCATTGTTATTTATTTCAGGCTTTAGCCAGGTTTCAATCAGTAATACAATTTCAGGTTTGTACAGAGCTAATAGGGCATGGAGTTTATAAACCTTATTTAAAATACTTCTCACATTGAGGTTAAGAATGAAAATAGAGGCTTTTTGTCTGTGGATGAAAGGAATAAGGTGATTGAATACTGGGTTGGGTAGAGAGTATGGGATGGTGTTGGGGTGTATGTCACCACAGCATGTTAGGTTGTGTACCTGGTGTAGATACAGTTTACTAAGCTTAAACGTTATTGTATAATATTTTAATGAGGTCTGGGTGTTGCATTTAACTGATTGTATTTTGTGAGGGTAATAGTCGATGTGGGAAGTCTAAATTGGCATGCAGTTACGTGAGCGTATTGTGGTATGATGTGATGGTCTGTCAATGCTGTTTGCTGTGGAAAGGAGATGTCTTGAAGTTGAGTGTGGTAAGTGTTGAGGACTGAGAGTTGGAGCATTATGATGGTTGTAATTGTGTAGAATAGGGTTTGTAGCATGTTAGTTTGTGAATATGGACATTGCTGCCTGTTTGAGGGTTGGTAGGTAGAGTATGCAGAGGGTTTCTGTAGGTGTGATTGATATAGTAAATAGGAATGTGGATGAGGAGTGGTTGCTGTGATGTGGGTGTAGAGTATTGTGATAGGGTAATTAGGGTGTTGGGAGGTTCTGAGAGGTAATTGATGGTTGCGGGGTGAATAGGAATGGAGGTAGGATTGGGGAGCGAAGTAAGCCCAAGCTTGTGAGGGTGAACAGCGTGGGTTGAACCACGAGCAGACCAGGCCACTGCAATGGATTTAGCAGAAAAAAACTATCAGCCAATTTCAAGTACACCACTTATATCAGTGCCTTAAGTGGTACATTTAGTTACAATATGCTCTACCAGGTTGTAGTTGTTCAAAGACAACAGTAATTGTTGTTTCACCTTTTAGAGTCACTTTAGGTTGTTTTGGGTTTAACCTTTTAATATTTGTTAGGGACAGACAAATTGCAGGTGTTGCAATAGTAAGTTGGAGAGAGCTGGGTAAATAGAAGGAGGGAGCACAACTACAAGGGGGGTCCGGGTAGTGTGCACGCCACAGAGTATAGACTACAGGATACTTGCAGGGGTAATACAATCAAAGGACATACACTGTTTGTTTTTAGAGAAAGGTTAGCTGGATCTTGAGTGCACTGCTTTCTGGAGCGTAGAGGGTGCAGGCATCCAAAGTGTAAATTGTGGGAGATGAAGTTCTCTATGAGCGGAGTTTGGGCTCTGTAAAATAAATAGAGGAGAAAGGCTGCTTTAGTTTATAACAGGAGCAATGTGTGGGAGAAAAGGCTTTGAGTAGGGTCTATGCAGTATAGGCTACAGGTGTGAAAAAGTTGAGACATACGTCTCCTGCCTAAACACTTATTAAAGCTGTAAAGTGGAGACAGTGTAGTGTGCGGTAACAGCAAATAATTATTCAATTAAGGGATAGAGATATAGTAGTAGAAATAGAACAGGATTCTGTTTATATAGCACTTATATCTGGCACACTAGTAAGCACAGGTTTAATTATACAGTTACCTTTCAAATGCATGCAGTTAACTGGCAAACACCATTTTACATGTTATGATATCGCAGGGGTAATCAATATACATGTATTTAACTGGCGGTCAAAATCAATATGCATGTATTGTATACGTATCAGTAATGCACCGTGAATCTAAGAAAGTTGGTTGTGCTTTCTAAATATCACTAATTATCTCTGTTGGTCCATAGCACATATTAACTATATCGTCCACAAATCACTTGTAAAATTTTACATGTGGACAAAAAGGATTGTTGTTAACCACATAGTGATCTCCCATTCAACTAAGACTATGTTTGCATAGTTATTGGCATAATACCACCAAACATCATTTTCATAATTTAAATAGAGAGGAATACATAGCCCTGAAAGAGCTAAAAATGACACTATTATGATAAGTCCTGCAGATAAGGGTGGAGCAACTATTTTAATGGACAGTGCAGATTATGATTACATAATGGAAAGTATACTGAATGATTACACCACATCTACACTTACTAATCATACCAGAGTGCATCAAATGATGAAATATCAGTGACATCTCATACAAACTCTGATGCTTCATAGAATGGATGAAGCTGTTTTTAAGGTTGATCATCTTCTTATACCAGTTATCAAAGGCCTTGCTAAGATATATAAGAATCTAGAAAATCCACTGCTAAGACCCATAGTTGCTGAAGATCGATGGGCAATGGAGCCCATCTCCATGTACATTGAAGGTGAATTGAAAAAAGTACTGCCATCAGCAATTAGTGTCCTGAAAGACACTAAAGATTTTTTGAATTCACTGTCCAGATACATGTGATTAATAAGTGATTTTCAAGGTCTTTGTATGGTGACTTTAGATGTTAACAGCCTTTTTACTGTGATACCAAATGATTATGGTATTTCAGCCATAAGAAATTTTCTGTTAAATAAATCAGAACACATGCAAGAGAAGGCAGAATTGGCGTGTTCCTTATTAGCAATGGTGCTTGAAAATATCTTCCTATATAAGAAGAGGGTATATCGGCAAAGGTGGGGGTTGCTATGGGAACCCCCTGTGCCAATACCTATGCAAACTCAGTCTTAGCTGAATGAGAGAATTGCTATGTGGTTAATAACAAGGATTGACTTCTTGGCTGTCACATTGGAACTTGATATGATACAACGTATTAATGCAGCAGTACACTTGAAGGAAAGAAAGAAAAATAATCTCTTGGTTTGAGATAGCATGCATCCTCATCATATTTATGATAACATCATAAATGAATAATTATGGAAGCATTCTAGAGTGCATATGAGGAGTAAGGACTTTGAACAAGCTGCTCTGAGATTAGAACTACAATTTCAACAGAGTGGATACCAATGCAAGGATTTCAAGTGGCATTTGATGGAAGTTAGACAACATAGGAAGACCAAAGGGAGACCTTATTATACTACTACAAAGATGATACTTCATCTAGGACTGATACCATGCCATCTAGCCAATGCATAAGAATGATTTTGACATATTTAAGTGAAATAAGATATATATATATATATATATATATATATATATATATATGTGTGTGTGTGTGTGTGTGTGTGTGTGTGTGTGATATGATAAGAAACAATTGCAAATTTATTTTAAGTGATGAGAGCATAAGGAACATAGTAGGTGATAGCCCAGCTTTTACATTTAGAAATAAAAAAAAAAAAACTGAAAACGTATACTGTGCCAAAGTCATGTAAAACAGGATCAACCCAAATTGCACAGATTCCTACATCATCCTCCCAAATGAAATAAATATCATCCACACATTGTACATAAAATTTTATGGCTGTTGAGTAAGAATTATCACACTTAAAGATGTACTTGTCTTCCCAATCAGTTATAACCAAATTCGTATAACTATTGGCACAGGGTGTTTAAAACAACAGAGACATAATTTCCATAAAGTAAATCAAAAAGCGAGAGAAGTGCTGCATGACCTAATGAATTATTTCATTTGGGAAGATGATGTAGGACACTTGAAAGACTTTAACCACTAGTTGGAAACCACTACTGAGTAGTGAGTTTTTAAAATTTACTCTACATTACTCTCTCATAAAGCGTAGAAATTTTAGATTTAAGACTTAACAAAGGATGAAGAAGGGAAGATTGAAACTCGCCTTTATAGGAAGGCATGCAGGAAGAATACCCTCCAAGATAGAAATAGCATGCATCCCAAATATGTCTACTCTAATATTACAAATTTAGTACTGAATGTATGGCATAGAGACCTTCTACTAAAGATGAAGAATTCAGTCATACCTTGAAATGTTTAGATCTTGAATATCAGCAAAGTGGATATAAACAGAAGGAGCTAAATAAAGTCCTGGACAATGCTGATAATATTAGAAAGACCACAGCTCAACCCTTATTAGAAAGACCACAGCTCAACCCTACTATTCAGTCACAGATAATACAATATTCATTAGGGAAGATAATAATACTGAGGAGGACACAAATAAGAAACAATGTTACTTATTATAGAAAACAACAAAACAGACTTATGTTAACTTATTCTAGTGACATTACGTACATATGTGATATAATTAGAAATAAATGGAAAATCTTGCCATCCAACGATAATCTGAAAAACATTGTTGGTGAGCAACCTTGTTTTGGTTTCAAAAGAAAGAGAAACCTTAAAGATCTTCTTTGGTGTTATAAGAACAGTGATTATAGAATCAGTAACATCAAACAAGGAACTTTTCCATGTAGAGCCTGCTCATGTTGTCAGTACATAAACCAGTTGCAATTAATTCATACATCCTACTACAGGTATACAATATCACTGTAAGGAATATGCAAACTGCAGCACTAAGCATGTTATCTATATTGCTATTTGCTGTTTATGCACATGCTTCTACCTGGGCAAGACAGATAGAAAATTTAGAGAGCGCATTCAAAAACATGTCAGTGACATCAAATTGCAAGATGGCAAAAATCCATTGTATAAACATATAGCAGATTGCTCAGGCCATCACTTCCAATTCATGGCTATACAAGTTCTCCATGACAATATACATGGAGGGGATGTTATGCTAAGAACTGAAATGAATGAGATATATTGTACTGGATAACATATATTAAAGGAGCCTGAGTTTACACAGGAGGGTAATAAACCACAGCTAGACAAAGCTGAGCTTATCCTTATAAAGAGCACTGACCCTGGAACCAGACTTCTTTGAGTGGAGGACGCCTCTGTCTGACTCTGCAGCTACCTCTTGGCAGAGGGTTTGAATGAGTACAGATATACTCATTAATCATGAGTCAGTCCTGTACAGCTAATGTTTGTACCAGGTATTGTGAATGAGGATCACCTCACTGCAACCGCAAGTTGCAGAATGAAGAACCCTGATTCTTTCTGCATACATCTCTAACCATTGTCACAATACTTTGCCTTCTTGAAGAACATGGTTGCAATGTTTCACTGAATACTACTTTCTGACTCACTAGTCCTGCTTAAAGTGTTCTTCATTTACATGGCAAATGATGGAGATACCTGAAGGAGAATGATTTGGAGAAAAAGTGCATCTGATCTAATCCCACGGTGGCTATACTTAACTTCTGTGCTAGTCGTGGACATTCCACAATGCATATCATATTTGGACACAAGGTTATCCATAAGTGTATGTGGTATGACATCACCCACAACCACAGATCAGTGACTGAGTTTGCAGTCACATTATTATTGAATACTTCAGCTGAGGTGCTGAGTAACAGTGATGACTTGGTACAAACAACTGAGTCAGGTAAGCAGACAAAAGAAATCCAAATGTGTAGCAATGGTATCCTGGAATTGCCTATCAGATGACTATTTTATATAAAAAATTCAACTCACACTTCAAGAAAAGCTATTCCCATATACCAAATATAGTCAGTGACACCAAGGCCGAATAGGGCCAGCTCAATAGATGCTGTCAATTTCAATAATGATATATTTTCTGGAATTCTGGTAGTGGCACTATTAGGATGCAACTAATAATTACCAACTCACCAGAAAGCTGTAGCTGTAGCAGACACAAAAGCAAAGGCATAAAGGTAGGAAGAATTTGGAAAGGTCTTTTCAATGGACTCAAGTAAGTTTCAGAAAACTATCCATGGCTCAGGAGGGATGGAGAGATAATACCCAAGCTGTTCCCAGCAAGGATTAAGAAATGCTAACCTGAATTGAGGAAGTTTTTAACAAATACAAGGAACACTATGAGGAACTCCAAAGTCCAATGGAATGTCCTTCCTTGAGATGGTACTGCTATGAGCAAGTGGTCATGTTAGATCCATTTCTATAGATGTGGTTTCTGGGGTAAATAGGTAGTTCCATGGTGTCGAGGCTGTGGAAGTGGATGAAATACCTTCAAAAATGCTGAAGTTGCTGGATACCAGTGTGGAGTCATGGTTAACATGCCTTTTCAAAGGTACATGGAAGGCAGAGGCAGTAACTTTGTACTCACAGACTGTGCTGAAGGTCTCCATTTTTCAAGATGATGACATGAAGTTGAGTTACTGATGTAGCTGGATTATACTTCTCATCTTCCATAGGAAAGCCTCTGTCAAGTGGCTTCTTTCAACACTTCAAGCTCTGATTCAGATAGAGCAGTGTGCAAACTAGATAACAGTGGGACATCTCTTTCTTCCTGTCAGTACAGTTTACAGGTTTTATGTTTACACTCTTAAGCATAAAACCATGTACTCAAAAATGTCTTATGGGTCAGTGCTGCAACAAAAATAGATCCCAGGATTACTAGCATGAGCAATGTGATCACATTCATAGAGTAAGAGTTGTGTCTGCACTTTATACATTTAGAAGTATCCATTGAAGGTGGGTGTAGAACTTTGCAAAGGGTGAGCCTGTTTTCTTAAATATTCATGATTTTTATGCAAAAGATATCAAAACGCAGTCAAGATTTGGAAAATGTGCTTTTTTGAAGATGTTAGCAAATTACATCCTCTTATCATGAAGTAACTGGTATCTCACATGTAGTGTAGTGAATTTTGTTGACTATAAAGCAGATGAGATGTAAATTAACACTCCCAAATAAAGGGTCATGATTATAGAATAAAGTAGATTTCAATCAGAAATAGAGGAGGTAGCAACTACAGCAATGTGGCTATTTAAATGTCTTGGGATTCTGTGTATGAATGAGAAATGAGGGGATAGAGAGACTGTGCAGTTGGAGAGACAGAAGTAGCAACATTGCAAGCATTATACTATGATGGTGATGCGAAAGATAAGTCATAGGATAAAGCTTTTGAATTTGTTGGGCAGTCTGTATTCCCATCCTTACATTTGGGTCTGAAATGTTGCATTTTGAATGAAGGAATGAGATCATGGCTGCATGTAGTGGGAATAATATACCTTCACTGAGTTCCTAGGCTCAAACTTCATGACAAAGTCTGAAGCTTGACAATTCAGGAGGTTCTTGGAATGGAGTTGTTGCTCTTCTTTGTTGTGAGTAGTCAGCTGAGGTAGTTTGAGCATCTAGTAAGGATGACCCATGGGAATTTCCCATGGAAAGTATACAAGCCACATCTTATTCAAAGGAGGCACCAGGATACATTAAGCAAGCACTGGAAATTTTACAAATCTCTCAGTCTGCATGGTAATGACTGCAGAATGCACTGGGGGACTGTTGTAGAAAACAGGAAAGTCTAGTTTGGTCTGCCCAGCTTTCTAGCAGTATGACACACACCACAACAAATAGTTATGAAAATGGATAGATATGTTCATATGCATGGGCGCATTTACATGTGTACAGAGATAGAGAGAATGGATGACTGCATGCATATGTATGTGAATAAACAGAAAGGTGCATGGGCTGGAAACACATGATACATCCAGACAAAAAGAATTCCAGCACTGAAATAATTAAAACTCCTTTATGTCAGCAATCACCAGGAAAAATGGAGCAGACTGTAGAGTCAACTGTTGGTTTTCTTCTTCATTGTTTGATCAAGCCTGGAATTTATTTTGCATATTTGTCACACACACACACACACACACACACACACACACACACACACACACACACACGCACGCACACACACATGCACACACGCACACACGCACACACACACACATCTCATTATTTAACATATGTTATCTGGGTATGGATAGGTGAATTCCTCCTTTGTTCCCTTTTCATCCATGACTGGATCTATAAGGAAAAATATAAACAGTAATAGAAACATCTGCTAACCTACTGAATCTACTTGGATAGAGCTGCCCTTAATAAGGACTGTTTGAGGGACCTTGGCTGAAATACTGTACCACCTGCTTGGTAGAGTATCGCTGTATCTGTCTTTGGCCCTGAACTAGAACAGCAATTATTATTAAACAAAGCCACATAACTGTTGTCTGTTTCAGTAGGAGTAAGAAGAGCATGCTAGTTATAAAAATGACTGTGGAAAGCCATAAACAGACATAACTAAGAGGGGACAAGTTTGATAATAATCCAGTGCTGAGAGAATGAGAGATTGTTGTGCAAAGAAGACATCACGTACACTAAGACAGTAAAGGTAAGGAGAAAGGTGTCCTTCTATTGAATTATAAGGGTATCCAGAGTCCAATAAAGATGAAAATGCCTGGCAGTTAGTGCAGAGGACTAAAGCTCCGAACTGGTAATGAGTTGTTTCCAGTGCCCAAGGTACAGATTATGATTCCTCCACCTTCATTTGCCTACTATGTGCCTCTGAGCAAGTGACTTAACCAGACAGTACTGGAGAGTCAACTTTGAAATGGGACAATTTGTCCAGTGGTCTCACTGGTCAATGAATGGGTAAACTGCAAAAGAAAAAAAAAATACATATAGAGCAGCAGAAGACCCAGCAGTCATATAGACAGGGAAGTTAGCAATGACTGGATAACTTATGTAGAGCAGGCCATCACTGCAGAATCTGCCTGACTAGTGTCATCATCCACCATGTCTCTATCATCATATTGTTGCCTGACTAATGTCATCACCCACCCTGTTTGTATCATCATATTGCTGTCTGACTAGTGTCATCACCCACCCTGTCTTTGTCATCATATTGCTGCCTGACCAGTGTCATCACCCACCCTGTCTGTATCATCATATTGCTGCCTGACTAGTGTCATCACCCACCCTGTCTCTGTCATAGTATTGCTGCCTGACTAATGTCATCACGCACCCTGTCTCTAACATCCTATTGCTGCCTGACTAGTGTCATCACCCACCTTGTCTTTATCATCATATTGCTGCCTGACTAGTGACATCACCCACCCTGTCTCTATCATCATATTGCTGCCTGACTAGTGACATCACCCACCCTGTCTTTATCATCATATTGCTGCCTGGCTTGTGACATCACCCACCCCGTCTCTATCTTCGTATTGCTACCTGACTAGTGTCATCACCCACCCTGTCTCTATCATCATATTGCTGCCTGGCTTGTGACATCACCCACCCCCGTCTCTATCTTTGTATTGCTGCCTGACTAGTGACATCACCCACCCTGTCTTTATCATCATATTGCTGCCTGACTAGTGTCATCACCCACCCTGTCTCTATCATCATATTGCTTTTATTCCCATTATTCTATAAATACTGAGCAAAAGGGCTGAGTCTGAAAAAAGTCCATGGAGATCAGTGCTCTAAAAAACAAACAAAAATAAATAAATAAAATGTTGCTTCCTTAGAAACCGTAGAAGCCCCTTTGTCTTTGTTTCACTCTAAGCTGGAACTGTCATATGTAATGTTAGTACTTATTCATGCTTTACTACAGGATTGCCAATTTTGAAACACAATTACTGTGAAATTATTTATTTATTTGTTTGTTTATTTCCATTTTTTAAACAGGCTAGTCAGACTGAGGTCAGAAGAGCCCATTTTCATCAGAGGCCCAAGAAGAAGACCTCTAAAGCATGTGCCTGCAAAGCTGAAAAGCCCAAATAGCGTAATTTTCCTGCTTACATCCTGGACCTTTCTTATTCTGTCTCCTATTAATACATAAGCCTATTACTTAAAGAAGAAAACATTGTCAGGGTGCCATAAGGAGCTTTGAATGTTAAGTAGTAATAACAGCAACCAGTAAAACTATCTATACACTGTTATTACATAATATATTTTGTCTCTTACACTAAGCAGACATGTAGAAACCCATAAATATTACATTACCAGATGGATAAGAAAATAACAACACTAGTGTACAATGTCTTTAATGTGCAGTTTTTATATTTTTCTTGATTGCAGTCATTGTGCATATCCATGGTATCAGAAAAGGAACTTTTAGATGTGGAAGTTGTAAGGTATGTTGCAGGGTTAAAAGCTTGGATGGCACAAAAATTAATAATGTGGTGTACAGGGCCTTAGAATACTATGATTGTAATTCCACGGGGGTGGTATACATCATAGGATGTGGTTGTGTAAAACAGAGGTGGTATATAGGCCAAACAACTAGAAGGGTCAAGCTTAGAATTCTTGAACATCTGGGAGACATAAGACACAAAAGAATGGAAAGTCCTGTTGCCAAACATTTTTGCGAACAACATAAGGGGGTTCCTGAGGGATTTATATTCTGTGTGTTGGGGAAGCCCAATGTTTTTGGTAATGAGGCAGGTTTTCGTGACAAATTATCAGAAATGGAATCCAGGTTTATTCTGAACTATAAAACATTGTTTCCAAATGGCATGAATATGGAAATCTAGAATGAACATTTCCAAAAAAACTTTCTCAAAAACTTTCTTAAAAACTGTTTTAGATTAATTTTTTGGTACATAGATTTAAAATGTTTACATGTAATATGAATTTATAGCAGGTATTATAACATTTAGAAATGTTGTTATTCATTAAAAACAGTTAATATTATATCAGTAGAATAAGATAAATTTCAAATGTTTATATTAAGATATTTTCTTGCAATATAATTGATATTATGTTCAATGAAGTTAGAAATTACTCATATGAATAAAGTCAGTAATTTTAGAGTGAAGCAATATGGTTGAGTCAACTGACAAATTGATAAATTGTTTAAGTAGGGTGCATTAATCACTTAATAGGATGTGTTACAAAAGGGGTGTTGTTTGATGTTTTAGAATGTATTCCAGGAGAAGGCGAAGGCCGAGGTACCAGAATTAAAGAATCTTATCAAACAGTTTGCTGTTTGTGTTCTGGTTTTTTGTATTTAAAGTCATTTGGAGAATTGGAGGTGTTTATTTCTGAAGCCCAAGAAGAAGACCTCTAAAGCATGTGCTTGCAAAGCTGAAAAGCCCAAATAGCGTAATTTTCCTGCTTACATCCTGGACCTTTCTTATTCTGTCTTCTATTAATACATAAGCCTATTACTTAAAGAAGAAAAAATGTCAGGATGCCATAAGGAGCTTTGAATGTTAAGTAGTAATAACAGCAACCAGTAAAACTATCTATACACTGTTATTACATAATATATTTTGTCTCTTATACTAAACAGACATGTAGAAACCCATAAATATTACATTACCAGATGGATAAGAAAATAACAACACTAGTGTACAATGTCTTTAATGTGCAGTTTTTATATTTTTCTTGATTGCAGTCATTGTGCATATCCATGGTATATATGTTACAATTGTTACTAGATGAATCAACAAATAACTCTGTGGGATTATCATGCTTAATTATTCTAAATGATATGCAAAAGCTACAATTAATAATCTGCTAATTACCATAATTATTGGCTACAATTTACACCAACAGACTGACTGCTTTCACAACCAAAAAGCTCTACAATGACAAAAATAGTTTGACTACAAGTGCAATTTACAGATAAAACTGCAATGTGAAAAATCCAGGTGTCAAAATATTTCAGGATATGTTGGCTGATTATTTTTTAACTTAAGCAGAGATGGAGAGTTATAACAGTCTTACCACACACTCTAAAGCCAGCTGCACAGAGGGGGAGAAGCTGTGGGACGATATCAAAAGAAACATTAATTACAAGGGAAGTATCTCCACAAGGGAGGAGGATAACGTACAAAGAAGATACTCAGGTGTTTAAATAATGGCAACAGAAGGTTGGGGGTCACCTTTGAAACAAATCACTGGCTAGCATGGACTTGAGGAAGGCTATCTACTGGTGGCACTGAATGGGCACTGCATCAAAGGGTGTCTAGAAAAAAGGTATTATCATCTGGGGAAAGTTGTGAGAAGGATGTGTGTGGGGAGGGGTTCTGTGTAACCAAGAAGTGAAAAACCCAGCCCCAGGCAGAGGGTAGCAGTTGAATAAAATCAAATAAATGGATTTCGGTGATGCCAGCATGCTACCGTTGTGGGTGAACAGGAGTATCAGAACTAAGAGTGAGGGAAAGCCAAAGCTAGTGTGGGGTAAGTGGGCCAGCTGCTCAGTGTGCAAGCTGTTAGGAGGCATGAATGTCATTGCAAAAAAAAGTATCAATTGGCCCTTTTAAGCAGCCTTTGCAATCATTCATGCAACCATAATCATAATCACAGCTGCTTACATGTCATTAACTGAGTCAGAGCTGTGATTTGTGGTAGGTGGAGTGAGTGCCAATTATTTATTTGCAAATGCCAGGCTGCCAGTAATAAAGGTAATCATTTAAGCAGCAATGATTCCCATCACAGTTACATAAATGATTTCAGAGACCACTTTCAGTGAGAGAGAGAGAGAGAGAGAGAGAGAGAGAGTGTGTGTGTGTGTGTGTGTGTGTGTGTGTGTGTGTGTGTGTGTGTGTGTGTGTGTGTGTGTGTGTGTGTGTGTGCATGCGCGCATGTGCGTGTGCGCGTGTCTGTGTGTGTGTGTGTGTGTGTGTGTGTGTGTGTGTGTGTGTGTGTGTGTGTGTGTGTGTGTGTGTGTGTGCGTGTGTATTAAGATCTGTAGCAAGGAGCTAGATAACTCTTTGTTACAATTTATGAAAGGTTTCACAGTGTAGCAAAGGTTGGCTGATACCAGAGAGCTATTATGTACAGTCTCTGATATCTGTTTGCCTATACAGGACTTTTTTATAGACAAGTCAAGCAGGTACACATTGCAGAAAACCCCAGTGAGGAAATCAAGAAATGGGTCAAGCATCTTTTTAAATGACTGTGGAAAGCCATAAACAGACATAACTAAGAGGGGACAAGTTTGATAATAATCCAGTGCTGAGAGAATGAGAGACTGTTGTGCAAAGAAGTCATCACGTACACTAAGACAGTAAAGGTAAGGAGAAAGGTGTCCTGCTATTGAATTATAAGGGTATCCAGAGTCCAATAAAGATGAAAATGCCTGGCAGTTAGTGCAGAGGACTAAAGCTCTGAGCTGGTAATGAGCTGCTCCCAGTGCCCAAGGTACAGATTATGATTCCTCCACCTTCATTTGCCTACTATGTGCCTCTGAGCAAGTGACTTAACCAGACAGTACTGGAGAGTCAACTTTGAAATGGGACAATTTGTCCAGTGGTCTCACTGGTCAATGAATGGGTAAACTGCAAAAGAAAAAAAAGTACATATAGAGCAGCAGAAGACCCAGCAGTCATATAGACAGGGAAGTTAGCAATGACTGGATAACTTATGTAGAGCAGGCCATCACTGCAGAATCTGCCTGACTAGTGTCATCATCCACCATGTCTCTATCATCATATTGTTGCCTGACTAATGTCATCACCCACCCTGTTTGTATCATCATATTGCTGTCTGACTAGTGTCATCACCCACCCTGTCTTTGTCATCATATTGCTGCCTGACCAGTGTCATCACCCACCCTGTCTATATCATCATATTGCTGCTTGACTAGTGTCATCACCCACCCTGTCTCTGTCATAGTATTGCTGCCTGACTAATGTCATCACGCACCCTGTCTCTAACATCCTATTGCTGCCTGACTATTGTCATCACCCACCTTGTCTCTATCACCATATTGCTGCCTGACTAGTGACATCACCCACCATGTCTCTATCTTCGTATTGCTGCCTGACTAGTGACATCACCCACCCTGTCTTTATCATCATATTGCTGCCTGGCTTGTGACATCACCCACCCCGTCTCTATCTTCGTATTGCTGCCTGACTAGTGACATCACCCACCCTGTCTTTATCATCATATTGCTGCCTGACTAGTGTCATCACCCACCCTGTCTTTATCATCATATTGCTGCCTGACTAGTGTCATCACCCACCCTGTCTCTATCATCATATTGCTTTTATTCCCATTATTCTATAAATACTGAGCAAAAGGGCTGAGTCTGAAAAAAGTCCATGGAGATCAGTGCTCTGAAAAACAAACAAAAATAAATAAATAAAATGTTGCTTCCTTAGAAACCGTAGAAGCCCCTTTGTCTTTGTTTCACTCTAGGCTGGAACTGTCATATGTAATGTTAGTACTTATTCATGCTTTACTACAGGATTGCCAATTTTGAAACACAATTACTGTGAAATTATTTATTTATTTGTTTGTTTATTTCCATTTGTTAACCAGGCTAGACAGACTGAGGTCAGAAGAGCCCTTTTTCATCAGAGGCCCAAGAAGAAGACCTCTAAAGCATGTGCCTGCAAAGCTGAAAAGCCCAAATAGCGTAATTTTCCTGCTTACATCCTGGACCTTTCTTATTCTGTCTCCTATTAATACATAAGCCTATTACTTAAAGAAGAAAAAAATGTCAGGATGCCATAAGGAGCTTTGAATGTTAAGTAGTAATAACAGCAACCAGTGAAACTATCTATACACTGTTATTACATAATATATTTTGTCTCTTATACTAAGCAGACATGTAGAAACCCATAAATATTACATTACCAGATGGATAAGAAAATAACAACACTAGAGTACAATGTCTTTAATGTGCAGTTTTTATATTTTTCTTGATTGCAGTCATTGTGCATATCCATGGTATATATGTTACAATTGTTACTAGATGAATCAACAAATAACTCTGTGGGATTATCATGCTTAATTATTCTAAATGATATACAAAAGCTACAGTTAATAATCTGCTAATTACCATAATTATTGGCTGCAATTTACACCAACAGACTGACTGCTTTCACAACCAAAAAGCTCTACAATGACAAAAATAGTTAGACTACAAGTGCAATTTACAGATAAAACTGCAATGTGAAAAATCCAGGTGTCAATATAATTCAGGATATGTTGGCTGATTATTTTTTAACTTAAGCAGAGATGGAGAGTTATAACAGTCTTACCACACACTCTAAAGCCAGCTGCACAGAGGGGGAGAAGCTGTGGGACGATATCAAAAGAAACATTAATTACAAGGGAAGTATCTCCACAAGGGAGGAGGATAACGTACAAAGAAGATACTCAGGTGTTTAAATAATGGCAACAGAAGGTTGGGGGTCACCTTTGAAACAAATCACTGGCTAGCATGGACTTGAGGAAGGCTATCTACTGGTGGAAATGAATGGGCACTGCATCAAAGGGTGTCTAGAAAAAAGGTATTATCATCTGGGGAAAGTTGTGAGAAGGATGTGTGTGGGGAGGGGTTCTGTGTAACCAAGAAGTGAAAAACCCAGCCCCAGGCAGAGGGTAGCAGTTGAATAAAATCAAATAAATGGATTTCGGTGACGCCAGCATGCTACCGTTGTGGGTGAACAGGAGTATCAGAACTAAGAGTGAGGGAAAGCCAAAGCTAGTGTGGGGTAAGTGGGCCAGCTGCTCAGTGTGCAAGCTGTTAGGAGGCATGAATGTCATTGCAAAAAAAGTATCAATTGGCCCTTTTAAGCAGCCTTTGCAATCATTCATGCAGCCATAATCATAATCACAGCTGCTTACATGTCATTAACTGAGTCAGAGCTTTGATTTGTGCTAGGTGGAGTGAGTGCCAATTATTTATTTGCAAATGCCAGGCTGCCAGTAATAAAGGTAATCATTTAAGCAGCAATGATTCCCATCACAGTTACATAAATGATTTCAGAGACCACTTTCAGAGAGAGAGAGAGAGAGAGAGAGAGAGAGTGTGTGTGTGTGTGTGTGTGTGTGTGTGTGTGTGTGTGTGTGTGTGTGTGTGTGTGTGTGTGTGCATGCGCATGTGCATGTGTGTGTGTGTGTGTGTGTGTGTGTGTGTGTGTGTGTGTGTGTGTGTGTGTGTGTGTGTGTGTGTGTGTGTGTGTCCGTGTGTATTAAGATCTGTAGCAAGGAGCTAGATAACTCTTTGTTACAATTTATGAAAGGTTTCACAGTATAGCAAAGGTTGGCTGATACCAGAGAGCTATTATGTACAGTCTCTGATATCTGTTTGCCTATACAGGACTTTTTTATAGACAAGTCAAGCAGGTACACACTGCAGAAAACCCCAGTGAGGAAATCAAGAAATGGGTCAAGCATCTTTTTTCTTAATTAGATTTCTGACTTTAGCAAGTTCTCAATTGAATTACAGCATTCTGAAGCTAACAGGAATTAGCCAGGTCAGGGACGTTATCATCAGAACCAAGGGTTGACTATCAAGATTTACAATTAACAGATGTAGCCATTTCTTTATGTAAGAAGGAGCCATCTATGTGCATGCAAATTTACTGGTAGTTTGCAGTACAGTGTAAGAAGAAATTTTTACTAAGTGCCAGTTAGTGTTTTTGATCCCAGTAAAACTTCGGAAAAATTCAGAAAAGATTCCAGAGAATAGAAACTTGTCTGAATTGTGGTAAAGATTATTGTGTGGTCTTGGTATGAGCAGCTTGTGTGGGCATGATGGTGGTCTGCCTCTACAATGTGCACAGTTTGGGTTAATGAAGGAGTCAACAGAGCTGGAAGCAGTAATACAGAGTTTACTGCCATAGATACCATTCATTCATTAAAGACAGACAAGAAGCTCTTTCAATGTTTATCATCAAAATATTAAAATGACTGAAAGGTGATTACAATAAGAACATGAATAATTTTAAAGATGTAGGAGAGAGGCACTGCTCATCTGTAGTTTTCCTTGATAGATGACTAATAGTTGCCTTTCACAACTCGATGCACATCTTAAAACTGTGTGCAGTCACCATCCTATTATAACTTATCAACTCTTGAGAACATTTATATTTGGTCCTCAGCTCCTCAGTAGCAAGGTCCTGTGCAAGAATATTACATATATACATATATCTATGTCTATATTATATATGCATATATAACTATCTATAGTTATCTCTCTCTATGTATATATATATATATATATATATATATATATATATAGAGAGAGAGAGAGAGAGAGCTCTAGATATAGCTACAGATATAGCTATAGCTATAGATATAGTTATAGTTACAAATATAGCTATAGATATAGATACAGATATAGATGGTTGTAACTCAATAGGTAGACTCACATTTGGTAGAAAGATTTTTGTGGATGTAAAAAAAAGAGAATGCACAAATGAGTGAACTTTGCTCATTTATGTGAATCACATATGGTTGAATTTAGTTAGATAAGCAGGAGTGTGCAAGAAAATTAATGTTTGAATGAAAAAGTGGACATTGTGAAGATGTGCAAGAATGTGTTATAGCAGTTGTTATGAATATGCAAGTGTTTGTGGGTTAAGGTTAGGTTAAGAGTTAGGTACAGTTAGTATTCTGCAAGTTTTGTGATGTGTGTATACAATGTCCTTTTGTCTTACATATTGGTACTGTTAGGGAAAGGGTTTTTAATAACTGGTAGGGTTAGGGTTATGATCAGGGTTAAAACACGAGTCTCCCCCTCCCTGCACTACCTTGCTCATGTGTACTAACCCTAACCCTTCCCCTGCCCCTAATCCTGACCCTGCATATTACTTTACTAAAACCCTTTCTCGAACAGTATCACTACCAAGACAACACTTGATCTCGGTTTTGTGACTGAGGTTTACTGATACAGGGCTTTTTTCATTAGGGAAGAAGTATTCATTGTTTTGTAATTCACTCTTATGAGTCACTCAGAATTTTGTAATTCACTCTTATGAGGCATTCAGTGTTTTGTGAGTCTTTTTTATTTTATCATTCATGATTCTGTCTTACATTTTCTACTTTTCATGATGTAATTATGTCTACATACACACACACACACACACACACACACACACACACACACACACACACACACATATATATATATATATATATATATATATATATATATATATATATATATATATATATATATATATATATATGTATGTGATTTTCACCTTTGGTTGAATAACAGCTGGTGGAATAAAAGTCATGGAATCTACATTTCATTGAATGACATTTCATAAAACGTGTGGAATAGTTATTCATTGCTGGCATGATTTATGACCATGGGATAGTAGGAGATGCAAGTTAGTTTAATCTAGAGCACGATTTAGAAAATGCCCACCATCATGTTCCATCCACATATTTAAACATCTGTGCACCAACAGTGTTTCATTGTGTATGATGTTTTCTCTCTTCTCTGTATTTGTGTAACTTTAGAGTTAATATATTTAAGTAAGGAAGGATGAGCAGAGTGTAAAAACAAAGTTTTGAAGGAGTATTTGCTGTAACTGACACTTTAGAAGAAATGTTATTCAATAAAATGTGTAGTGGATGAAATGTATATTTGACGATTTGTGATTCAACCAAATGTGCATTCAAAGAAAGGTAATGCACTCTTATATATATATATATATATATATATATATATATATATATATGTATGGGTTCCATTCAGAATTTCAAATCTGATATGATCGAAGATCATATTTCGAAGTTTTAAAACTTCTAAATCCTAACGGAGATTGGCACACAGCATAGACCAAGAGATTTCCCTTGTCCTCGCTGTAGTGCAATATCAGAGTTGGTATATTTAACTTGCAGGGAGGGGTGTGGGGGGGTGCAGGGGGGGCTTCATGTTAGAGGGGGGTTCACAGTTTTGAGATTCCAAGATCTCGAGATTCTGAACTCAAAATTTTAAAACTTGAGATTTTGGTATTTCAAAATTGTGACTAGAACCCATAGATTTTATATATATAGATAAATATATATATATATATATATATATATATATATATATATATATATATATATAAACACACAGTTGCTAGACTTTCTTGCTGTAGCATACATGTAAAGACAGAGGCATCTGTAAGAACTTTACATATTCTGCTATGCTCTTGAAAGCTAATGATAGATAGGATACAGTCTAAAATTATTTACGGCCTAAACTAGCTGCTAGTTTGCTGTATGCCATCTGTCTGTTCAGAACTTTTAATTTTTTTTTTGCAAGATTATTCATGTTTGCATATTTTCTTTTCAAGTAAAATTCTTTATTTTATTCATTTCAATAAATTTATTATTCAGTTTTAAATGCCTGTATGTGATGACTTGTGTATTTGTGAGTTTAAGACTTTGTACACTGAACAATTAACTGTAATTAACTGCTTGACCTTAATCTATCAGACACTGGCTGCATAGAGCAAAATGCTACTATTCAATAATTTACAAGTCGGTGTAGAGTTAAGCCATAACTTATATCCATGGTTTGCTAGACTAGTCTACCTAGTGGCAACATTACCATGAATTACAGATAGGCTTTGGCACTGGAGAGTTATCATTTATCCCCACAGAAAGTATTGCATTGGGACTTGTGTGTAACATCATTTTGGACAAGTTTCTAGTACTGTTGGTAAGATTGCATTGGAAGACACTGTCTCTGTCTTAAGTGGGTGAAATCCTAAGGAGCCAAGAATTTTAATTCTATTCTATAGCTGTATAATTAAACACTTATTGGGGTACAGCACATGTTGGCTATTATGTGAGACAGCAGTCCATTTTTACTTATTAAGTGATGCACAGTGGTTTGACTCGAGACAAACCTCATGACACACCTGTTCATCACATATCATTTGGTGGCTATAGGTGGGATTCATATGTCCATTCATCATGGGAAACACTAACAAATAATGTACTAATCACAAGTGGCTTGCTGCACCTTATACCACACACAAACTGCTGAAACTCTTCATTCCTGACCAGAAAAGCTTTAGAGTTGTATCAAGATTCATTTCCATACCGACATATAGAAATGCCAGTATAGCAGTGAATACTATACTATACTACTGACCAACTGGCATCTGCCAAATGCACTACATAACACCTCGCACCCTGGGTGACTATGCACTTCACTCCACACTAGCTACACCTCTGACCCTATCTTTCTTCACATTAACATCAAATTTAGTGCATACATTGCCTGTCCATCAGTTCTCCTCTCTTCTGGCACCCTGAATATCTGAAAAAATAATATTACCTAACTCATACCCTTTCTGTACACCTACTTCCTTACCTATGTATCATTATCAGCCACATTACACATCTCATTCTTAACATATCTGCTAACCCCTACTTACTTATTTTATCATTTCTAAAACCTACAAACTTCAGCACAACCACATTCCAACCTCTTATTTGCCCAGCTGTCCATTGCCCTTTCATGTCAGCAGCTCACTGTTCCTTAACTGCCTGTAATTCCTCCATTTTCTTTCTCAGCACTTCTACTGCAAATCATCCCCATCCAAATCTCATTTTCAGCTACTCTACCCTTTATTATATGTTTTTCTGTACCACTTTATAACCTTTTTCATCCCTCACCAATCCCTCTCTCTCTTCCTCTTCCCAGAAAGTTTAATGGCACCATCCTGTTATGCACCTTTCAGACCTCTTTTTCATTATGTCTGTGTGTCCCAAACATCCTTACTGCATAATGCATCACTTCAGCTTATCTTCATATAGTTGCATGTCACATTTCCCCTTCAGTCTCTGACACAGCAGTTATCCTGCTCATTTATTTCTTGTTTTAGCATATTACCATCTGTACTGGAAGCATCTCTGGGAATGATATCATACTAAAGAGCTCCTTATACCTTCCCTGCAAGACTCTGACTTCCTTACCAGCACCACCTCAAGCTCATACCCCAACAAGTCATTTGCACTTGCATGCATCATAACACGCAGCCTCAATCTAGACAGAAAGACCATTATGTTAGCTAGTTGACCCACTATTATCATGATCACCTGATTCTAAGCCACAGCTGAGATACACCTTCAGTCTGGATAACAGGGTCAGCACATTTATGACATGTAACCAGAACTGTCAGACATCATCTTGTACCTCCCTCCATAAGCAATCAGATATGAGTTTCATCACACTCCCATGTATTCTGCAAGCTTTACCTACAAAATTCTCTGGTTTTGCATTGTACCTGGTGTTTTCCTGTGCTAAACAATATAAGCTCACTTACCTTATGGTATCAGACTTAACTGAAATTACCTCAGTACTGAAAAGGTAATCCTGCATCACATACACAGAGAGTTGATGCACAACTTGAGTAGGTTGTAGACGTGAAATCAAAAGATAAGTGCTTTCATCTGTATGATAGTAGCATTAGCTCTTAAGGAATCAGTGACCATGCTGTTGTTTATTCATCTAAATGCAGCTATTAATTCTGATGCATCTGTTTTTTCACTGCCACATGATCTACAACATATCTCTATTGTTTGTAACTATTTAGCCCATGTTCCCTCCTACACAGAAAGAAATAGGCCCATTCATTCTCTACATAGGGTAAGAGCTCTACAGACGTTTTATTCCCTAGCCTGGGGAAGAGTCTAATTGGCCCATCCATTCCCCTGGAGGAGAGGGTCAGGTATGAGGAAGCAAGCTATCTTGTTTATCATGTGGTCACCCCTAACCATTCCCACAGAGGCCAGTGTCTATGGGACACCAATATTTTAGGAATCTGGCGTGCCTATGCATGTATTATCTCCTGTGTTACATCCACTACAACTCAGTTTTCACCTGTGTCTTGCAGTGTCCAGCACAGTTGCTGGCAACAGCCATTCAGAACATCTAGCCATGCCCCCCCCCATGACAGATAATCCAGTATCAGCCATTTATCCCCAGCTTCCACCCCAACACTTTGAATGACTGGACTGACACATCTGTTATGCTTTTAGAAACAGCTCACTTGGTTGTAAAATGCTGTTCGCCTTTCTGTTTACAAACTTACAAAAGCCACCAACATTTTTTTTAAATAATGCACTTCAGTAAAGATGCTGCTTTCCTTTCTGATATATTAAGTACCAATTTAACAGTTTCATAGTTTCATGTACTTGCTTTGAACTGCAAAACTATTTTTTATTTCCAGTGCATTATTAAGGTGTGAGAAAGCTAAAAGCTTATGGAGTAGATCTAACTTAAAATGTTTTAGAGGTAAAATTGCAAGTACACACACTCTAGGTACAGCAGAAGCCTATATGAATCACTTAGAACTCAAAAAATAAATAGAATTGTTGCGATTTTAGAAAACTAGGACTTGAATGCAGGACTAGCAGTAATCCATGATGATGTCACCAAGCATCCTTCAAACTCCAGCATAGCTTAAAAACTTGGTCATCTTGATAATCTGGGTTTGGGGATAAGAAAAAGTTTTCCGGCACTCACTTGATGCAGTCTGAAGTGCTGTCACAAAAAAAGATAATTGTCCAAGTTTAAAGACTAAATCTGAAGGAATGGTGGTAAATTGTCGGTGGCAAAAAGGGTTATTTGAAGACAGGCTGGGAGAACTGAAGCTCGATACATTAAAATAATATAAACAAGTGCTATTTTTATGCAAACATTCCTGTTATAACCTTCATAGTCTACATGAAAGACTAGCTAATTCTAGCTTCTTTTAAGTTGGTATATGAGTATTAAGCTAAAAAAACTCTCGATCAGTACCAGGGGTCACATAACTTTATATGGATCTAGATGTCAAACGTAGACTACAAGATAAATGGACTTATTAGAGGCTGTCAGAAGCACAGAAAAGGTTTGAAGCTGGAAGCAGATCAAAATATGAACTGTTGGTACTATATTTTGCAGACCCATTTGTCTGGAAAAGCTTGTCTTTCACATCTAATTTTATTAATCACTGGAAATAAATATACATAAGAACTTTAAATAGCTTAACATTAATCAACATCAGATGAAATGACAAAGGAAAACTAGAACTTGAAGAAAGCACTAAACGTATTGCTGGCCTATTTTTACAAATATAAACACAGTAAAAGTGAGGTAGTTTATCACAATAAAGATATGTGAGCATGTCAGGTGTTACTGAGTCAGCATGCAAAGATATTTCCAATACAATACTCCTCAGGGTACACTTAGACTCAAAATAAATAACTAATTGCAGACTGCCCTCTGAGAATATTTTTAACAATGTAAATGGAATATGGTGGTACAGACATAATTAGTTTAACCTGCATGGAAACTGCCGGCATTGAGAATGGCGTGTCTGTTACATGTTTGCCTGATTAGGATTTGCATGCATGTAAGATAAACAGACCATAATAATAAATACAATACTACTGGGGCATTAGACATCAGATCCTAAAGATCTGACCAGTGGGAAATCTTGAGAAAGTACTAAATGACTCATTACAGAAATGCAAAACAGTGTTAGGAGTCCACTGGGAATGCTGGACACTGCTTAGCTACCTATTAGCAAAAAAAAAAACATGTAGCAGGGGTAGTCAACAAAGAAAATATCAGAAAATTATTTAATTCCATCATGTTTAAAATGTATTACTTGATATATAATGATACAGTAATGCCTTCTTTGTGAAATTGCTATCTAAAAGCTAAATTAGCACTTGAATATTTCAATATAGAATAAATATGGTATAATACAAGCTTACAAAATAATTTATTATATCTAGCTTACCAATTTTTCTTTTTTTAACTTCAGGGCTTCGATATTATTGCTGTAGCCTTATGATCTCCTACCCTCCATTGCATACATTTCTGTTTTATTGTTTCTGGAAAAATAGTTTTTGTTACTTTATAGCCTTGGGCCAGATTCCAAAAAAGTTGCTTTCAGTGTAAGTCTACTCTGATTCCAAAAGACTTGCTCTCTGTGTAAGTAACTTACTTTGATGTAAGGACCATTTATAAACAGGCTTACTATGAGGACCAGATTCCAAAACCCCTGCTCTTAGCCTGCTGTCAGTGTAATTGTTCACTTACACTTACAGCAAGTCTTTTAGAATTGTGGCCCCTGGACTTGTACAAGAAAGAGCATATCAAATGGAATAAAGCACACACTCTTAAAAATCATTTAGCAATGCCAAATGTTGATCTGCAGTAGTGACAGACTGCAGGGGTATAGCAGGTGGAAAGGAAAATTTATTTTTATGTACAATGTAAGCCAAACTCTAAAAGAATAACTGGGGGTTGTCATTCTCAAGAACAGTGCAAAGCTATTCATTTGCTTACTTATTTATTACAAAATAATTTGTATCCCTCTGCTGGAGAACATCCCCAGAAGAGAACTCATAATGCTGAATTAAACAGTATAAACTAATACACAGATACGATATCCAGAATCTGTGGTATTCATTTTGAACAAAAGAAAAACGAGTGAACAAAAAATAAGTTATCATCATATTAGTAAATATACATAGTTCTTAGGTTATATGGTATGGTCATGCCGATGTTATGATATTGAAAGTATAGTTGAATGGTCAATAAACATTGTGTATTATGTAAGTAAACATGGAATATTCATGTATTTCTTGAAAATAAATATTATTTTAATGGAAAGTAAGCACCCTAACTGAAAAACAAATTAGCTAGAAATATTTTCCAGCACAATTCACTTTCAGACATACTAGTGTTTAATTTCTGTTCATCTGGTCCTTGAAACTCAAAAGATCATTTTGTATTTACTCTAACATAGGGTGAAGTTTCTTCAGCTTGGTTGCTGATCGTGACATTTTTGTCCTCATAAATGCTTTTAACATCTTGAAAAACAAGTCACAAACTTTCCTCCCATATTGTGTAAAACTTGTTACAAGCATTATAAAGCATTTTCTGTAAATAGCTGTCTTACTGCTATAGTGACTGTATTTTTCAAACATTGACTTTTCTAGTAAGTTCGCTTACCCACATGTATACTACCTCCTTCTTCTAGAAATGCAACACCAAATCATAAAAAATGTAGTATTCCAAACAGCTGTCATTTTTTCTTGAAGGAAAATAAAATAGATAAATTCAATAGGTGAACTAAAAGGTATCAAGCAATAGTATAGCTACTTTTTCCTTAAACAGTAACTGGACAGTGATAGCATGATTATGAACAGATGAATTTATTGTAATTAATGTTCACAGAAGCTACTTAATTTGTTCACAAATAGTCATTTTATGATACAATTATATTGGTAAAGTGCTGCAGTTCATTGCTTGGATCATGCAAGTTTGTATCACACTTTCTCAAGCATAATAGTTGAAGATATTTTGTGTGTGCTGACTCTTTACTCAAGACACTTGTAGGTGAGTTGTTGCACATATGTGCCTGTGTCTCCTCTTTACTCAGGACAGGTGTAGGTTAGTTGTTGCACATATGTGCCAGTGTCTCCTCTTTACTCTGAACACATGTAAGTGAGTTGTTGCACAAATGTGCCTATGTTTCCTCTTTACTCAGGACAGATTTAAGTGAGTTCTTGCACATATGTGCCTGTGTCTCCTCTACTCAGGATAAATGTAAAGAGTTGTTGTTGCACATATGTGCCTGTGTCTCCTCTACTCAGGACACTTAAGTGAGTTGTTGTTGCACATATGTGCCTGTGTCTCCTCTACTTAGAACACATGTAAGTGAGTTGTTGTTGTTGCACATATGTGCCTGTGTCTCATCTTTTCTCAGGACAGGTGTAAGTTAGTTGTTGTTCCACATATGTACCAGTGTCTCCTTTTTACTCAGGACACATGTAAGTGAGTTGTTGTTTCTCATATGTGGCAATGTCTCCTCTTTACTCAGGACACATGTAAGTGAGTTGTTGTTGCACATATGTGCCTGTGTCTGCTCTTTACTCGGGACAGGTTTAAGTGAGTTGTTGTTGCACATATGTGCCTGTGTCTCCTCTACTCCGGACACATGTAAGTGAGTTGTTGTTGTACATACATGCCTGTGTCTCCTCTACTCAGCACGCATGTAACTGAGTTGTTGTTGTTGTTGCACATAAGTGCCTGTGTCTCCTCTACTCAGGGCACATGTAAGTGAGTTGTTGCACATATGTGCCTGTGTCTACTCTACTCAGAACACATGTAAATGAGTTGTCATTGTTGCACATATGTGCCTGTATCCCCTCTACTCAGGACACATGTAAGTGAGTTGTTGCTGTACATATGTGCCTATGTCTCCTCTTTACTCAGGACAGGTGTAAGTGAGTTGTTGTTAGACATATGTGCCTGTGCCTCCTCTACTCAGGACACATGGAAGTGACTTGTTGTTGTTGTTGCATATATGTGCCTGTGTCTTGTCAAGACAGTTGAGAGGGGTTTGGAGGGGGGTCGGAGTCTTTGTGCTGGTATTTGAGTGTTAAAGTTATGGTCAGGCATAGATGAGGGGATGTGTTTTGTACGTTTGTGTGCAAGTGTGTGTATTTTAGGGTTAAGGTTGGGCTTAGGTAAGGGGATAGATGTATTTATGCATGTTTGTGTGTGGGAGTGTGTCTTGAGTAGTGGCAGTGTTACAGGAAGTGTTGTTTAATATAAGATGTAGGATTAGGCTTGGAGAACAGGCAGAGTTAGGGTTAGAACCCATTACTAAAGCAGTGCGAGGAGGCAGAGTCAAACATGGAATCGATAATTAAACCATGGTTCCACAAGGTAGTGTTGCATAATAATGCAAAATTCACTGTCACATTGTGTAGTATACAACATAGGTTTGCACTGAAAGTAAGAATGCTCAGCTAAGTAGCAATTCATAGAATCAGGTAGTGCTATAGGGCAAAGAGGCAAATGTCAGGGAAAAAATTAGTACATTTATGAGTGTATAATGGAATGCAAATGAAGAAGTACAGTTTAATGAGGACATGATGAGATACAAATGATGGTCACTGAAACCAGGCCACAATTCATACGCATCAGGCACAAAGTCACACGGTTAGTTGGTCTGAGTATACAAGCAAAAGGCATGCCAAAGCATTCAGAGTTGCATCTGCCAAAAATGCTGGCAGAATCATCAGCTATAATGTAGTAGCACCTGATTAAGGTAAATATCACTAGTAGGCAGTCAGTAATGTGACATGGTGGCAGGTATCACAAGACAAAATGGTATCAACATATCTCATCTGCCAAAAGAGCAACATCTCTAGGACTATTTTGCTTGGACCAAGACATTATACAGGTGTTTGCTCATGTGTCATAGCCCAAAATCTGGATCTGGAGGAATACAAGGTTTTCACACACCGATGGTTGCCAAGGTACACATAACAATTACTATTCAAACTACAAAAACCTTTCAGAAACAGACAGGGAACACACTGGTTATCTCGCAGGCATCACCCTGTCAAATACTCAAGACATTCTTTAGTAAATTGTTGCACATCTGGATGAGCACATCTGTTTCCCCAACACAGCAAGGAGTGAATCACCACCATGAGTCGATTCTATATCACTTGCTAAACTGAAGTGCTGGGAACCAAAGATTTTCACACATATGGAAATAAAGGCGAAACTTGGTGTCCTACATTAACAGGAAGGGTTACCATTCCATCAACAGCCAGGTAGCGAGCAGTGCACAGGGGCTAATCACCAATGTGTCTGCACAGCACTCTGGTCATGCCAGGATTTTCACATATAGCATATGAATTATCTGTATCACTGCTTCCTACACAGGACATTCCCCAGGGCCATCAAGTAAGCATAGATGTTCACTCACATATCTATAACCAGAGACAGCATGTATAAATTTCTCACATCTTCTTTGTATGTTCCTGCTGCATTGCAGGTGATACAGAATACCCACTGCATTGTTGATGGATGCCATACATCTTGATCCCACAAAGTATGACCAGATTACAATATAGCTTTGCTCATATACAAACAAGGAATTTTATAGAACAAGTGCTCCATCTACTGAAAGCTTGATTTTATTGTCCTGGCATGTCTGGGGACACTGTATTGTGTTTCTGTCACAGCCTGCAAAATCTTTTTAGCAAGCTGCATGCTACTCAACATGACCATAAGGAAGCAAGCAGCCAAGCCCTTAGACACCAAAGCTTCTGTACCTGTAACAGCAGACCCCATAACAGCTCCCAGTGCAACATTCTCCAGCAGTAATGATGACAGCAACAAATGGCCACACCACACACCCCTATATAGCATCATGCATGTTATATGGCAGGTAAAGCAGCCATGTCTAGTCCATCTCTATGAACTCTTACATGTACACACTGGCAACTTTGTGTCACACAGAATGAAATGCTGGATGCAATGGCAGGTAAAGGCTATGCTGCACAGTGCACACTTGGGATATACTATGCATTGAATATTTCCCAAATAGGATATGGGAGGGAAGGTGGTGAGGGTGCATCACAACTATGAGCCATCGTCATTTGCACAGGTTCCCATGGGCACAAGGACATAACCTGTTTATACAACCTCGTGGTGAAGGTTACTGGCCAGTTGAGATGGAGATGTGGGCAATGGGGCAGTGGAACTAGTGACATGCACATACACTAGGTAGAGGAACCATTATGTGTCTGCCCATTGAGGCCATTCTGATGGTTGGATACAGCAGGACTAGAAGCCCCTTCTGACAGTGATATAGTAGCACTTGTGGAATGTAACTTATAGGTAGTTTACTGATGATGTCTTCTACCCTGGTACCTTTGTGTTGTGGCTGCTCTCAATATGGGGTGAGGGAATGAGATAGATGGCACTTTAACTTGTCAATATACAACAGGACATGATTTTACAAGGCTAGGAAGACAGTTGAAGCCACAAATATGTCTTGGACTGTGGGATCCCATAATGGTAATCAAGATGAACAATGTAGGGATGGACCTCTACATGCATACAGCTGGAGTAGGTAACATAATGAGGTCCACAGAAATGTGTAGGTAATGGGAGGGCTTCTCAGACAGCATGGGTAGGGATTCATGGGGATGCAGAGGTAGTATATGCTGCTGGATTATGCTAAAAGTGTTACATATGTGCACATTCACAACAGTTGTTCCCATGGCAGGCATTCTCATATGTATAGGGCAGACTTCAGGAGACGGAATAGGCATTTCTGGTTTTGTGGGCTGTTATCCCACATATACACATATATACACATGTACACACATTACAAGCTATGTTGTAGTCCAGCTTGGTTACTTTACTGTTCGCAGAGTACATGTCCCGGGAAATCCCAACATGTCTATGATGCTGCTGACATATATCTTTGATTAGACTGGGGGAGGGGGGTGAGCAGTTTTGTTTATATGGGCTGACATCCCATAGAAATGGTTTTATATATACAGGTACATATGTTTTACACTCTGTAATTGCATGTGCAATGTGCAGGCAAGCATAGTACAGACACCTAGTGAAACCAAAGTTATAAAAGTGCAACCCTAGGCTCTTCCCAGGTACACACTGAAATATATGCGGCATTGATGAGATGCAGCTTATCTCTGTATGCAGAATATACCTCTCTGGGCTCTATCTTGTGGAATTGTGGCTTCTGTGCAGACAGATGTTGCTTCAGGCTGCTCATATACTGCTTCTTTGCTACAGGTTTTGAATGCTAACGTGGAGACTCAATCATAAAGGTGAAGGTAAGTACTAGACTGTGCCTGATGAATGCTCAAGGTCTAGACTCCACTGATGATAAGCTCATCAGCAACATAAGGCATATGTAAGTTCTGTTGCACACCAGTTATGTAGGCAGGCTGTGCGTGTAAGCGTGCTGCACTTTGTTGTAGCTCTAGTAGCTGTAAGTCATAATACATGTAATTCAAAGTCCAAAGAAAAGTGTAAATCACAGCCCTTTTCTGTGGTTTGATGTATATTCATGGCAATAGTTGGCAAAGCAAGTGCTTCTCAGACTAGTATGTCAAGGAGTGTAAAATAATGTTGTACCTTCTGCTGAGACAATTCTGGCAGCAACTGTTTATTACCTTATGCAGGATCTTTACATAAACTGGATGCCTGGTACAGCCTGGCAAAGCAGCTGATCAGGGCAAATGAGATCTCAAATACAGCTGAGCAGTGGTGTAGGCCAGTGACACCACCATCATCCTGGAAATCTCCAGCCATGGGATGCAGCAGTCTGACAAGAATGCCATGCATGGTGTTGTAAATGCCTGCCATTTCTACTTGTTTTGTACTGTAGTTTCAAAGTTCTTTCTGTCTTTCAGAGTACTGCTCCCAATAAAGGTTGCTTCCTTTGACAGATGCCGGATCATGCCAGGTTGGTGGGTGTGGTAGCTGCCCATCTGTTTGCATGATGTTGTTGGCAGCTAATTTATTGTGACACTGGATTGTTTTATGAGACAGAGCTAATGGCTATGGCTTGGTGTGGCTGTCATCATCAGTGCCGCTTTCTGCTACATTGCACATACATGTGGTAGGGTAGATGCTTTTGCTGCATTGCACATGCATGTGGTAGTGTAGATGCTTTTGCTGCACTGCACATACATGTGGTAGGGTATATGCTTTTGCAGCATTGCACATACATGTGGTAGAGTAGATGGTTCTGCTGCATTGAACATACATGTGGTATGGTAGATGCTTCTGCTGCATTGCACATTTATGTAGTAGCATAGCTGCTTCTGCTGTATTGTACTATATTGTACATACATCTGGTAGAGTAGATGTTTCTGCTTCATTGTACACATATTGGTAGAGTAGAAGTTTCTGCTTCATTTTACATGCATGCTTACTTCTTAAGCTGTAGGCACCATATCATGCTTCTGCTTCATTGTACACACATTGGTAGAGTAGAAGTTTCTGCTTCATTGTACACACATTGGTAGAGTAGAAGTTTCTGCTTCATTGTACATGCATGCTTACTTCTTAAGCTGCAGGCACCATATCATGCTTCTGCTTCATTGCATACATGCATAATAGTTTAGCATGTTTCCCAGGTGGGCATAATCAAATACATTTTTGCTTGCATGTACATGGATCTGTAACTTTGCTCTGTTGTCCATGTCTCCCTAATACCTGCATCTGATGTCTTCTATATCCCTTTTGTCTTTCAGCATGGGCAGAGAAGTAGAACAATGCTGGCAGGTGCCACAGGAGGCAGCAGAAACTACTGGTACAGTGGCGATAGTGTACTCTAATGTCATTGCCTGCACTATATATCGTGTACCAGTCATCATCACTAATGGCATCCTTCCCTTTTTGTTTCCCTTCTACAGGTCATCATGGTACCTCAGATCCACAGGCACATCGACATCTTCCTGCCACTGGCCCACTTAAAGCTGCAGCTGAGGATGCTGAACTGGAGGAAATGCCTTGTCAGATGGAATTCTAGTCACTTGCTGACATGTAATCTGCCCCAGTTCCCTTGTGCAGTCACTGCTGGAGCAGGTGTTGGAGGTAGTAGGTGACTGAATTCTGACACTCTAGGTATGCATCAACCTCCTCCTGCATCAGATTTCAGATTCACCAAACTGGTTGATCATACCATCAGGCCATCAAAGGTGGGTATAGCCCATGCCAACAACTACTTGGATCCAAGACATCCATCTACTGGGTAACAGAAATGTCCCTCTAGGCTGGCCAGCAGCTACTAATCTGTATGTATCCCTCCCTATTCCTGTCCATCTGTTTTCTTTCTGTGTATTTATGTGTATTCCATGTCTCTCCCTCCTCATATGTGCACATGCATTCTTGTTTAGCTGTCTTGTTTCATATCTGTTTACATGTCCCTGCTGCTGCCTACACTCCACTGTCCTTTCCTCATGCTTCAGTTATTTATCAGTATTTTATTGACCACATTAGTCCCATTACACCAGAGACCAGTTGGTATTCATACTGACAAGGGGAAATCTATCTAGGACACCAAGGAACTTTCCCACTAGGTAAGTAACAAAGATCTCTCAAAGCCATCTGAGCAACCACCAGCTCAGGTAGATGGGACCTGTGTTTACCATCACATCCAAAGGACAGCAAACTCATGAGTGCAGCACTCCCCCTTAAACATGATTGCAGTGCCAGTACTGGAAAATTAATTCAAGCACCTGTGGTGAGAATAGAACCCACATCCTTCTGATCTGCCAGCACCAGATGGGTACTCCCATATCCACTACAGATGTTTTCAGCTACATTATTGTACTTCAGGCACAAGTTTTCCTTATTGTCTCATATATACCTCCTTAATGTGCAGCTATCTGCCTAATAATGCAATAAGTTCCTGACTAGTTATTTTATGTCTATTTTGCAGAACAGTGCATCGTGTCTACATGATGCAAGCATCTACTGTATCGTATTAAGTTCAGACCATGGTCTACTTTGCAGTTTTACTTTCTCAGAGCTTTCAGATACCCAAAAAGGGAAGAACTTACAAAGGGCTAAATCAAGGACCCCTTATTTTTTGGAATGTGTTACAAATATTTAGTATTTATTGTAAATATATGTATCACATTGTTAATCAATAGAAAATAGCACATTAGACTGTATTTTAATTTCATGTTTGTTTTGAAAGGTTAAACATTAAAGACTTAAGGACTTTTCAGGGTACGAAAGACACCCTGAATTAGAGCAGAAAATCATAAGCTAAAAGTTACAGGGGAAAAATACAAATACTGGTTGATAAGAAGCACTGTTTTTCTTTTTTTCCAAACCTTGGGGCAAGTGCTTAAAGTATAAGAAAAGCCAACGGAGATTCAAAGTATGGAGTGTGTGTTTGAGAATACAACTAGGGCAAAATTTGTTTTAACAAATGCACTGATACTTAAATTCAAGTTATAGTATTCAGGCCACATTATTTATACTGTAAAAATATTATTATCATTAACAACCTCAGTAGCAGGAGGAATTGTAACATGCAACAGAAATTAGGAGTAAAACTTTGGATCACTGTACTTATTCTGGCAAGTAGCTTTGTTGTCCATCTTGTAAAATATTAAGAAGAACATGGGCTTGTTCTAGATATGACCTGAAAACTGTACTACTACAATTTATGTCCAAGTATGCACCAATGTGTTAACATTAGTTTTGATAGAATAATACTTAACTAGACTTTAATTAATCAAGTGAGTCTGTCTTCCATCTTTCGATATACATGTAAAGATGGGTGCATGACATTTTTGTTATGTTACAGAGTATTTTTGAGTCAAAAGTTCTGGCTGCCATTTTGCATTATATGAGATACATCCATAGTCAGGCTAATTGTTCCTGGCCAATATTGACTTGAAAGAACTGTTCATATCAGTTTGTAGGCTATAAATTGTTGAAGGTCTTTCCAGTATCGAGCTGCTAACACATATTAAAATAATAATTTTGTGTAAACAAATCAGTAATATTTGTGTTTAAAAACTGAATCTATGCTTTAGTCATGCACTCAACATTCTACATTGTTAGAAAATATACATATATTGCACCTACGTTTGAGCTTTCTGTATTTACGCTTTGGCAGCCTTTTCTGTAGGGGTACAATTCATTAGAAATATGCACAAAAAAGTTTAAAGATTACATTTCAGTGAAAATTGAGTGACTCAGTAGCTAGTCAGATGTCCTGAATTTGCATATACATTATAAAATAAAACTGCAGTGCATTAGGATGATTGTTTATACTCTATTCATTTTATATATGGTATAACTGTAGCATCATCATCCTCAACCCTGTTTTACCAATTTTCTTCATGGTGTTCAGTTGCCACATCAACTGTCATCACCTCTCTCAATTTAGTGTCACTATTCTACCTTCTTTTCCAGTCATGCCTGACTGTTGCAGGTCTCCTTTCTCACAGTCCCTTCATCCCTTGGCTGGATATCCTTCTTTTCTATTTCCTTCCTCCCATCTCTCCCAAAAAGTCTTTACCAAATCCTCTTCTTCTTTCTTGCATGTGTGACCAAACTGCCTTAGGTTTTCTGCAATTAGGTCTACTCTGGCTTCTGTTCTAATATCCTTGTTTCTTCATCTGCCCCACAGTATGCATCCCACCACCAGTCCAGGCACTTCATCACCTCAAACTTCATCAGCTGCTCTGCCTTCACTTCCCATATGTCTGCGCCATACACAGGCACTGATCACATCACTGTTTTCTACACCTCACTCTTCCTCATCTTCTTCTGTCACACATGCCCCCTGGCACTCTATGCCAGTTGGCTGCAGCTCCAGCTTTTAACTTCTGTTTCAGGTTTGCCCTCTCTTCAATCACCTCTTCTATATACATGAAGTTTATTCTGATTTTCCCCATTTGCAGCCATGATAATTGCTTTGTCTGCACTTCTTTTCATCCCTCTGGTTTTGGGGCCCAGTGCCCTTTCACATGTGAGTCTGCTTACAGTGCACATCATCTGTATACCCCAGTTTTGTTTATCTGTCCCCTCTAACTTGCTTGTTAATGTATTTCACAGCATGAACCACAGGGTGCTCAGAGCTGAACCCAGATGCAAGCCCACTCCCAAAGGCAAATCCTCTGTTAAGTCTGAACACTATTTAAACTTGTGTCACTGGGTCCTTATATACACCCTGCATTAATTCTACCTTTTTTTTAACAATATCAGGACTGCCCAAATCAGCTTTCTTGGAAACTTGGCGTATGCTTTCTACAAGTCTAAGAATGCCCAGTTGGCCTCTTTCCTCATCTTCAGTTTCTTCTCCACCATCTAGCTGTCTCCCTGCAAACATCAGGTTGGTTGTGCTGCCTTCCGAACTGAAAACAAACTACTCTTCTCCTATCTTACTTTTTACTATTCTATGTATTCCTGCATCAGTCACCTTCTCCAGCTCTTTCATGCAGTCTGTCAAGAGTTTGATAAGTATGTGCTGCCACAGTAAAGCTGTATTATAAAGTTATAATTATATATAATTTTGTTGTGGAATGATGCAATGCGTTGGTCATTATTTACTGACATATGGTTATATAACTGATATACAAAGGTCCTTGAGTGCATCAAGAAGCAATATGAATATATACAAAGTTAATATATGACATGCCATTGTGGGTTAATTTGCAGATATACCACAGAGTATAGCACTAAACTTCTTTGTTCAAAACATAGGTCAAAGGCAAAAGTTATGGGGAAAAAGGCACAAAATCAGAGAGGGTTTTTAAATATTACTTAATTCACTTCAAAAGGTAATAGAACAAAATGTTTTGCTCCAAGTTGCATTTCCCAAAACTAGAAAGTATTAAAGCCTAATGTCTAGGATTATTATTGGATAGCAATCCTCAGGGTTTTACCAAAAAATAAAAAAAATTTAACAGGAACAGGGCAAAAATATGAGGCAAAATCAAGGACATTCTGCAAAATAAGGGGCAGTTGAGAGATATGCTACAGAAATGCAGGGTTATAGATTGTATACTATGTGGATAAGCTAGCATTGTCTGCATGCAGCTTTTTGATGTTACTGGGCTGATCTTCAATGTATTTATTTATTTATTTATTTGACATTTGTTTACTGGGATGGTCCAACTGGGCAGATGCCCATTTTCAGTGGAGGCTCTGGGAGAAAAGCTCCAATGTAAACAAAGTAGACAGCACATTTAATTGGAAGTTCCAAGGAACACATAATACTGTATACATAAAAATAGTTAAAATGCATATTAGTAGCCAAGCATTTATATACAATGAATAATACAAATTGCTAAGAGTTTTATATGTCAGGTTTGCATTATCTAGGTAGATATGACATTTGTTTTGTATCACTAAACACAGTCGAAGGCACTGTTGAAGAGCTAAGATTGTTGATGATTTATTACATGGAACAAAGGAAAGAAAAATTAGGAAGAGAGTAAGTGGAGGAGGTAGAGAGACTAGAGAGAGATGTTGGGTAAGGCTGGGAAGGAGGTACTAAGTGAGATGGGTTACAATTACTTATGATAGAAAGATAAACATCTACGGAGGACGTAACACAGGTATGGGTGTGAAGGCTACAGTACAGGAGGGATGATAATCAGCCAAGAGATGTGCATGAGCAAAGCTAGGATCAGTTAGATGAGTCTTAAGAAGTTTTTTGAACTGTGGTAGGTTTGCAGTTGTTAGGATGTGCTGCAGGATAGAGTTCCAAGTCCTGGAGATGTGGCTGAAGTAGAGAGAATCTCCAGGACTCTTATTAGATTTTGTGACTTGTAGCAGAAATACTCCAGAATTGTTGAGGGTTGTTTTGGTATTTTTGTTTCATTACAAAATAGTATGATTTTTTTTTTTATCATTTTTGATCTGCTTCTTGGCTGTATTTTTTAGTTGTCAATAATAATCTAGCGTGGCTTGTTTTTTGTTGGATTGATATTGTGCCCAAGCGTTATCTCTAAGCTTAAGTAATTGTTTGGTATCTTTTGTTAGCCATGGAGCATAGTTTGATTTTGGGTGTATATCATATTGTCAAAAACCCAAAGCAGTGAATCCCTATTTATCAAATGCAATAAACTGAAAGCTGAATTCAGCGAACAATCACTTCTGTGAATTTTTTATGAGGGAAACTAACTAGTGGACCAACCTATCGACTGTCACAAGAACCTCAAAATTAAAAACCCAAAATATACCAATTCTGAGATCACACTACAATCAGGAAATGGGCAAATTCCCAATGATGGCCAACTAGTTAGTTTTCCTGGGAAACAATTCACAGAAGTGATCATTCACTAAATATAGTTTTTGATTTATTGAGTTCGATAAACAGAGATTTGATTGTTTGTGTTTTTGACAAAATTATATAGACACTTTGATTTTACCCTGATAGTTCTAAGAGGTGCTAGGCAGCTTAGTATGCCTAGGCATGTATTATTAAAGTAAAGTATGGCAGTATCTATTGAGGCATAATATTAGTGAGATCCAGTCATAGTGCTAGAGGTTGGATATAAATGTTTGAGGTGAGAATTTTTCCTGTTGTGAACTTGTCTACATGTAGTGCTTTTGGAGGGGTGCAGATGTTGTCTGAGCAGGTAGATGGGTAGGTAGTCGCAAATGCTATCAGGGAGGCAACCTGACTGGTAGGCAACAGAGAGTTTTTTGGTTAAATTCCAGTCTAGGATTGACTTGTCTATTGCTGTTTTTGTTGAGTCTAGTTGGGAATTGTACAGGTTGATGAAGTTTGAGGGGTTATCTGAGGAGCAAGTGAATCAGTCAGTATTAAAGTCCCCCATTATTATGGTTTCCTGAGGAAATGTTAAGGATGATCAGTGAAAGAAGTATTCGGTTATGGTGGGGTTATTTTCAGGAGGGATTTAAATTGCAATAATATTTATGTATTTATTGGGATTTATTTCAAGTCAGCTAAGTAATACCTCTGCATTATTGAATCCTGGGGTGGTTTGGTTCTAATCATTCTAGTATAAATAATAGCTATTCCACCACTTCATTTATTTATTCTGTCCAGTTTGTGGATGTTGCAACCTGGGGTTAGAATTTCATTGTTGCTTATCTCAGGTTTCAACCAGGTTTCAGTTAAAACTGCTATATCAGGGGAGAAGAATGAAGGAGAAGAGTGACATTTGTGTATTTTATTTGCTAGACTCCTGAGGTTCATGTTTAGAAGTAAAAGGTCAGATTTATTATGGGATGGATTAGTAGTAATATGTGTATGTGGAAAGGGTGGTCCTTGCTGAATAATTGTAGGGGCCGAATTTGGGAGAATATCACCGCTAAGTTTGAGGTACGATATTGACTGTAGTAATGGGTTTGAGTGTCTGAGTGCTAGTTTAGTTTATTTATGAACTAGTCAGGGAGTAGTACGTTGATGTGCATAACTATATGCGAAAAATTCCATCTTGGTGGTGATAAAGAGATTTGGTGCTATGTCAATGTGCATGGATTTGGTATGGGGTGGGAAGGGATGTGAAATTGTAGGTAAGGAGAAGATTTTAACTAACTGACTGAGATAGGATGTTAAATGAGAGGCCAGGAAGAGAAAAATTAGGAGAGAAGTTTGGACGTGCAACATTGTAGAATTTGGGATGCTGAGATCTGTATTTTATTTAAGGGGGATAGGCTTGCTGGTGAGGAAGTGATTAGTAAAGCTGGAGTTTACAAGTGAGGTGAATTAGATAGAGTGAAGTGAGAAGAGGTTAAATAGTGGGTTGATGGGGCTGGTAGGAGCAAGAGGGAGGAGTAGTATAAAGGAGTAATGAGGTGGGAGGTACTTAGGGAGTACAGTATGGGTGGGTATGAGCTGAGGTTAGTGATTAGACAGTCGACACTGGTGGGTGTGGTTAGGTTAAAATAAATGTAAGAGTAGTGGGGGTGTGTGGGAATTGGGGGTAAGGTAGGAGAACAGAGTGGGCCCAAGTGTAGTGAGGGTGAACGGTGTGGGCTGGACCCGCTGGACCTGATCACAGCTGCCCAACTTAATGCAATAAAACAATCAGTAAGTAGTGCTGTATAACTGAGTATTTGCCTTTACTGAGACAATTAGAGAAACTGTGTGTTGGAGATGTATTAAAAAGAGCAAAAAAGTTAAAGTTCAGAAGGGCTGAGTACAATTTAGTTGTGTTATGGGAGTAAATAAAAGTGTTAATTTACTTTGAGTCATAAATGATGTTTTATTTTATTTATTTAACATTTGTTTACCGTGAAAGCCCAACTGGGACAGTGCCCATTTTCAGTCGAGGCCCAGGGAAAATTGCTCCAGATGCACATCTTTGGACATTGAAAATTAATGAACAGAGTCACTGGAAGGGAATTATTATGGTCAGTTAAGTTATAGAACTGTTTGCTAAATAAAAGTTTGGGAAGGTGGAGGGACAAAGTAATATACTTTTAAACTACAATATAGGTAGAATAAATTATTAGATGGCGAGAAGCTAATGGGAAGGGTCTTGGTGATGTGCAAGGGAGCCATGAGTGTATATGTTATAGATAAATAGCATATGCACATCCATTAATTGAATGAGGGAACTGAGTGCACCACACAAAGCCACGTTTTGCAGTAGCGTCAGTGAATCTGTAATGCTGCTTTCTTGTTGTTTAACTGTACAGCTTTTGGTTTGTAGATATGAAGGCATTATGTCCTAGGAAAGAAGGAAGGGGATATGAGCGGAAGGTATGGTGAAGAAGCCACAGTTATTGAAAATAAATAGTTATGTAAAAATAGTTAGGGCACGAAAATGAATTCTGTTTTAGTCTACTTACATGTCTCACCTAACACAGACAGGTACTTGTCAATGAAACTCTCTGACTGTGACAGTGCAATCTCAATCCCAAACATCAGGGTCTGTCCAGCTGTGGTGTTGATGAAGGTAGTTGCTTGGGCAATGAGCACTGTCTTTGTGTCCTCCATAGCCATGGTAGTCTTGAATTTAACATTATCAATGCCATCTCTCACCAAGTGCTGGAAGTCATCTAAGCTTGCCACAAGAAATTCTTTCAAATCAGAAGCCACCTAAAACAAAAGCAACAGATGGTAAGTCACCAAGCATACAAAGGTCTAATGAACAACAGTGCATTGTAAGAAAAGCACTAGCCATTGTGTTTAGGAAAATATTATTTATTTGTTTATTTATTTACTTATTTATTTATTGATTTACTTGCCTTTGTTGACTGGGAAAAGTTTGACCAGGTAAAACCCATTTTCAGTAAAGGCCCAGGGAGAAAAGCTCCACATTTAAGTTACACATGAAACATACTTATAATTGCAGGTTAAAAACATCTATACATGATTTTTAAGTATTTTAAAATATTTCTTGCATGAACTTAACATTTTATCACAAAAAGTAAGACAGAAGTTAATATAAATTAGCGAACTATTGAGTAGAAAAATGACATACAATAACAATTAATGTAATAGCATGATGACTGCATGGAAAGGATCAAACTGGAGTGTTGTTTAGTTTAGTAGTAATTTACAGATAGACAAGTAGAATGTACCTTAAAATGATAAGAGAGATATGAAATGAGACGCTGTGGAAATGAATAGAAAGAATTTAATTAGTGGTGACGTGTGAGAAAATGAGGAAAATTAAGAGTTTAGGACATAGGTGCAGTTTGAGAAAGAGTGATAAGGTAGAAAAAGAGTGGGCAACAAAGGAGCTGTAAGAATTGGAGAAATGTAATCTGAGTAAAGCTAGCTAGGTGAGGAGGAACAATGCAGACATCTTTTGCATAGGTGCTGTTTAAGCAATCCTTTGAAACTATTGAAGTTTTCTATCTGTTTTAACTGTACGGGTATTTTATTCTAGAGTTTTACCACATAATGAGAGTAGAGAGAATCTCCAGCAGTGTTGAATGTCTTACTTATACATAGTAAAAGTTTATTGCTAGAGTGAAGGTCTCTAGTGGATGAATAATACAGTAGAGTATTTTGTAATGCTGAGCATTTCTCTGGAAAGTACAATAGGTTGTGTGCAAGGATTAGTTGTGAGTATGTCAACTGGTTTGGGAGATCAAGCCAGTTTAATTGTTTTACTGCAGGCCAGGGATGTGTTTTATAAGGTTGGTTGGTTTCAAATTTAGCTATTTTGTAGTAGCAGGAGGCTAATTTAGTTTTTTATATATAGTGTTGAAATTTGTAAAAAGAGGGTAAGCATATAATAGAAAAGGAAGGACTTATGTTGCTGCTAAGGTAATCCTTGCTTGATATGTCAGATTGTTTTTTTGGCTCTATAAGGGAGTTAAGTTTTTTTGTGAGTTTTCTTGATGGAATGAAGTATTTGGTGATCACAATTTGAGGCTATCATCTATTATGACACCAAGTAGTTTAGTTTGAATTATGGTTTCTATTTTTGTGTTATTACTTGAGGTTATATGAAATGTGTGTTTCTGGTTAAGGTGTTGTTTTGGAGTCAAAAGCATACTTTTAGAGTTTTTTAGCATTAACAAGTTAGACATTTTTTAGTCATATTTCAGAGTCAGTGAAAGATTTTTGAATGATTTTCAGTAGATTTGTTATGGATGGGGCACAGCAAATGAGGACTGAATAGTTAGAGATCGCAATACAGTATTATGGTTATGTGTAATTCAGCACCAGAATAACAATGAGGATGAGTGTCTTTGACACCTAAGAACACAGCCAGAAATACATTACAAATAAATAGAATACCGGTGATATCTTCCCAAAAGTAATTTCAAAATTTTATTTACACAATGAGTTAATATTACATACATCTGCCTTTCAGTTTCTATAGAGAATAACGTCTTAGGTACGTGAGGAAAAGATTGCTCTTGAAGATGTATGCTCATTCACATTGGTTAGACTAAAGAAATACTGATGAGAATTTTATGTGTGACACTAAGTTATATACATTCTTCTTGAAGTTAGAAGTATACTTCAGTGTTTATTTTTGTCTGATCATTTTATTTATTGTTCTATTTTAAAAGAATAGTCATCATGCAGTCTCATGCATTTTAGTGAGCGCTCCAAGGTTGTCTGAATGTGATGGCATTGTCTGGGGACAGAAAGTACTTCTAAGGAGATACTGTATGTTTTGTGGAATACATTGAAATCAAGGATAATGGATGCATTTAATCCTGATCTGAAATATGCATCAAGTAAAGAGACTAAGTCTGAAGAAGTTTAAAAGGGCTTTGTAGGTAGGAAGTATATTTGTCTGATTTTTGAAACATTTAGCCCTATGAAAGTATAATTGCAAGCGTTCAGGAAGCCAGTGTGGGTAGCACCAGTTGGGAGATGCAAAACAATAAAATCATTTAATCAAATAACTCTCTAACAATAACTATTTTATTTTTAAACTATGTAAACCAGTGAGAAGCAATTCTGTTGCATTGGGATTATATTGTTGCCATATTTATGGTTTGACCTACAGATTAAGAAGTTTTTAGAGGCTACAGTGTAAACACTTTTGGTTGTCTCAAATATGGATTTTAGTCATTTTCTGAAACTGTTATGGCATTGTGTGTTGTGTATTGTGTATGTTGATGTGAATACATGATGGATCTAGTGTTTAGCTCATACATGCTGAGACTACATTTTTTATAATCCTATCCTATAATAGCTGTTTTCTGAAAATGTTCACATTTCAGTCGCTAAAAGCTAACAGGTAATGTAAAGTGTAAAAACACAAGCAAACCAACTGCCAAAGATAACCCAGAAATCAAATATGAAATAGTAAAAAAACAAACTGTGAGTCAACCACCATGGTACAAGCCAAAAAAAGAAACAGTGAAATAAAATAAAACTTTTATTAAAGCAAAAGGTTAGAGCTTTCACAGTGTTGCCCGCATGATCTGATGAAGAGACAACCCGCAAAAGTGCTAACCTTTTGTTTTAATAAAAGTTTTATTTTATTTCACTTGTTTTTTTTTTTTTGGCTTGTACCATGGTGGTTGACTCACATTTTGTTTTTTTACTAGGTAATGTAAAGTAACACACTACTACTGACACATATTTTTTCCATATTATTATTAAGGTAAGCTAGATTTTGCACATTGCATCTCTGTTGTAGTTGTTGGTGTAATGGTTGGTAGTACAGAGATTTATAGTTCCACCATAACTTACAAATAAATATTCTCACTTCACTACAGGTATATAAGGCCATAGTGCATTGTGGTGTAATATTCAAAATATAAACATCTCTGCAAAATGTTAACGCATATATTTTGGTGTAAGGATAAAAAAAGGTGGGCACAACTATATGTACTTGTACAAGGTAGCTAAGGCCTGGAACTCCTTACCTGTAACCATCAGGTCTATACCCTCCCTCCAATTTTACAAAACAACTCTGAAAGTTTTCCTAGCTAAAATCTGGCTCTGTTCTTGCTCAAAACCAGGATAAACTATATCCCTAAATGTGAACAAGTATATTTTCATTCCTTATACTTCCTTACTCTCCCTTCTTCACTTATTTCCTTCTTCTTCTTCTTCTTCTTCTTTCGGCTTTTTCCCGGTTAGGGGTCGCCACAGCGGATCACTTGTCTGCTCATGATTGGCAGTGGAGATTTACAGTGTCAAGTTGCCAGCCCGGCGCCCAACCTTCCACAGAGGGCACACACATGCACTCACACCTAGGGCCAATTTAGAGTGTCCAGTCCACCTACTGCATGTCTTTGGAATGTGGCAGGAAACCAGAGCACCCGAAGGAAACCCACGCGACCACAGGGAGGACATGCAGACTCCGCACAGAAGGCACCCCAGCCAAGGATTGAATCGGAGAACCTCTTGCTGTGAGGTGACAATGCTAACCACTGCACCACCGTGGCCACCCTTCTTCACTTATTTCCTTACTGCTCTCTAATTCTCTTCCCTGATTTTCTCTCTAAATATACCATAAGCCTGTTTTTCCCTCACTTCATATTGAAATTCCTATTTTCATTAGACTGTAACTTACCTGTAATTTCTCTACAAACTGTCTAAAATTTCTCTAAATATTAAATTATTGCCATATACTTTGTATCAATTTTTAACCAATGTTTTTATATTATGTCTAATTTATTATAATTATTTATCCTGTAGATGTTTTTGTTTTATTTTTTTTAGATTGTAAAATTATTGTTCTTAAAATGTTTTGTAATAATTCTGAGCTTTTCTCCCTGGGCCTTCGCTGAAAATGGGCTTGTACCCAGTCGGACTTTTCCCAGTAATCAAATGTCAACAATTAAATAAATATATAAAATAAAGCTGTAATGCCCAAAAGGGCGTATCAAGCAAATATACTTCATTCTATTCCTGGCTGCAAAAAAATGAATATATAGTTTTTTTATAATGATTTGTTATGATTTGTACCAAGGAAAAAAGGAATAAAAGTCAAGGACTATGTTGCTTACATTAGTGCAATGAATAGGCACTGTCCCCCAACCCCCCCCCATAAAAATGTCCACTTCATAAAACAAGATAACAGCAGCAGGAGGATATTACACAACACAACAAAATCCTTACACCACCAGTCCCCCCTCCTGACCATATAGCTTGATGTTTGTGTGCCTGACAGTTGCGTTACTGTATCCACACTCTTTAGTAATTGTCAGGCACATAACGTTACTGAATATATATATTCTACAAAACAATATTCATTCCATTGTAAATGACCAAAGTGACAGTACTGGCTTTCTTGGGGTTAAAAATAGTTTTGCAAATCATATATGAATGTATCCCACAGCCAAAATAATTAACTAAAAGTGGAAGCAGTAACCTAGAAATAATATATTGAACTGTTTTCTGATTATGTGTTGATGGGTGTTTCTCCCACTCTGCTTAACAAACCTTGAGCCCAACACGTGATTTGTCCTTGCAGTCCCTGTCTCAATATGCCTTTCCCAAGAATACATCTACAAGTACTGGCAATCCCATTTCTTACTATATCAGAAGGTCCAAGAACAGTGAAAAGCAGGTATGACTGGAAGGATGGAGTTGTAAAATGTAGCACTTATTTTGTACAAGCACAGATTCAGGTTTGCTTGACAGTTTTTTCTGTATGTCAGGTATTTTGTAGTTTTCAAACCTGAGTGCTCTATGGTTTCATATGCAGTGCAATGAGGATCTCAGCTAACCACCACTTATATCATGCATATTCATGTGGCTAGGCACAATGATTATTCTAATTAGAGTTCAACTCATTATTGTTTCTGGATCACATGACTTAAAATTGTTAAATCACATGGCAAAAGTAACATTATAATGTGTTTACTTAAATAACAAAGAGATAATCTCCAAGCTACTCACAGAAAAAGCAGAACTGAAATTATTACTACAGATTAATGTTTAAATTGCATTTCTTCAGGGCAGTTTTAAAGTTCACATGTTCAATTAAACCAGAATTTGAGCATACATTAAAGTTAACCTGCCGTTGAGACTCTGGCATTCTGCTTTACTTATTGGTAGTTTGTGGGTTATCCTTTTGTCATTTAAGACACATTTTAATTACTTAGTCTGAATAATTCCATGCATTTGCCAGACAAAAGAATTTACTATGATTTTTTTAAATAAAATTCAGTGTAGAAACATATCCTGATGCTCAAGTTATTTTTTTTTCAAACTTTGCCATGTCCTGGTGTTATTTTTACAGCTATATATCATGGGAATGAACGGATCCAGCTATGTCATTAATCCCACTGGCTGTAGCTCAGTGATGTTAGTATGATAATGATAGAACAGAATGTGATGTCACATTCAGTTTATCCTGAGCAGTAGGCCTATTCCAGAAAGTTTCAGTGAAGATTTCATTTTAGATGCATGGGAGGCTTCCATCATTACCATGCTGTGAATCCTAATGTGCGTACCTACTTCATATCTGCATTCATCCAGGTATACTGGAGTATATCACAATACTCCAGGGAGTTACAGCACTTTTATGAGGTCTTTCAAGATTTAGTATGTGGGTCGGACCATGAAACAGCCTTATACAATTGCAGACCATCTTTATGAATCCCATCCTAAGAATTTATTGCTATATGCACTTAGAATTTATATACAGTTTCATGTTTTGTCTACCTTTCACCGTGGTTATGACTGAAAAGGGTGGTTTGCTTTATTTATTGACCTGGAAAAAAGTGAAAAAAATGTAATCTATAACCTTCCTACCTCACATCATTCCTGCTATTTGAGTTTATTTTCAGATTGATTCCTCACAAAGCTATAACTTCCCATGTTCTAGACTTTTCATTGGATGGATGGGATTTATTTTAGGCTAGCTTTCTCCTAAAGTATATTTGTTATATAATTATTCAAATAACACATACTTCTAGTTCCTTTACATTCTTTTTCTACTCCGATTAATATAAACCTTTTTAATTTTTACCCAGAGGAGACAGTAGGTTTTAGTTTACACTTTTGGTTTTAGTGGTAGCCATAAAGTAGTTTGTTTAATCCACATTCTGGAAAATGAGTGAGCTGTAATACTAAAAATACTTCATTGGGCTTTGATATGTTTACCTTTACCCTCTTATACTGTGTGTGTTTATACTACATGTATATATTTTTCTTAAATACTAAATCTGAATCTATATGCCACTTTCCAGTTGGAATACATTTAACTTTGCCTTGCCTGTGGTGGTGTCTGTTCCTTAAAAGGGTAACACTTTGGTTCATTCCTCAATTCAACAAACAAAGTGTACATCAAAGGTAGAGTGAAAATATAACAAGAGAAAAATATGCATCTAAAGACAGTGCTGAAGGTTGCATGCTCTTTATAAGTGCTGCAGGAAAGAAAAGGAAATTAGATTTTTCAATCTCCTGGCAAGTTCTGTTGCAAGACTTTGTAGTCAGTGAGGAAAGAGATCGAATTTAGGTTGGACATACTGGCTTCTGTCTCCTGTGCTGAAAGAATGGAGTCATCACATAGACCAATTCAAGCAAATTCACGTATGATTGACATGGTAAGACCAGAATACCATGTTCTGGTCTGAACGGTTAGCTTCATGTGCATCCCACAGTATTAGGAAATCTGCCAACTCAGAACATAATCCTAGCAGAGAATATCTGTGAACCCTGTAGGCAAGGCGTCAACTCATTATTCATATACCAACCCAATAATACCCCTATTCTTTCTCAACTTTTAATCCCTTATAATAATCTCAACTCTCTTAGATCTTCTAAGAAACTAATGGCCTCCCTTACAAAGTCCAATAACTCAGCCGGTGACTCCCTTTTCTCTAATACAATTGGAAGGAGCTGGAATACACTACCCAGTGAAATCACTCTACTCACATCCCTGCCTCTCTTCAAACAAGAAATTAAGAATTACTTCAAAAGCCATTGGCTCTGTTCCTGTACAAAGCCTGACTAATCTTCCTACCTACATCTGTTTATCCTCCTCCTCAATTTTCCTCCACTGTCTCTTCTTTTCTTTTTTCTTTTCTTTTCTTCTCTTTTATAACTCTTTCTTCCTAACTCTTATTTTCCTTTAACTCTCTTTGTCTCATATCCAGCAAGTCTTTTTTGCTTCTTTTGTTTTACAGTCCTCTCTTAGATGGCTTCCTTTTTTACCCACTTATAGTAATTTTGCCCTCTTTCTCTGATATTTTACCCTTTTGCTTACCCCTAACTCTCTCTGTACAACAACTTGTCACCCTATATTTTCTCACTGTCATCTCTTCCCTCAACTTGAATCTTTGTTACTCATATAAGTTATACTTTTCATATATCTTCTTTAATTAAGTTTTTATTTTGACATTATATTGCCATTTGTTATTATTGTTATTGCTTTTTGATTGTAAGGTTTTTTCTTTTTATGTGTATTTCTGTGTGGAGCTTTTCTCCCCGGGCCTCTACTGAAAATGGAAATATATCCAGCTAGACTAGCCCGGTCAACAAATGTAAAATAAATAAATAAATAAATAGATTCACAGATATTCCAAGGCCAATGATTCACATAACCATTCTCATCCAGCCAGAACCCTCCTTCGGGCAGCACCTTCTCACTCCAGGAGGGACATACCGGTCCATCCTGAAGTAAATTTGTGAATACCCATCCAGTCATCTATTTTATGTGCAGACGAAGTTTATCCCAGATGTTTGGGAAGGGTTGAGTTATAAACTCATCCCTTCATCATGTTTTATTTATCAGTTGGTGAAGGTTTAAGTTCCTGGTTTCAGTACTGGTGGAGATAATGGACTTGTGGAGAAAACACTAGGTCCAGGATGATTGGGTCTCTAATGATGCAGTAAATGAGACAGGTCTATAAGACACTAAATAAAGGAATAGAATTTCCAGCTTCTCTAGATATATCAGGGAATGTATGCCTGTGATTTATTTGGGTAGGAGCCTTTGGGGTCTTTCTAATTGATTGATATGTTTAGTGAGATATATCCCAAAAGGAGAGTTATACTTGATAACTGGCCTGATTAATGCTTAGTAAAAGGAAGTGCTTACCTCTTTAAACCTTGATGAGAATCACTTAGCAATTAGTTGGGCTGAAAAAAAGTATTTCCTGACAACCATTGTTATATGATGGTCAGAAGAGAGGGAGCTATTTTCCCAAGTACCTAGGTTCCTAACTACATTTTCATTTTTAAAGAGGTGTGTTCTCTAGACAGTTTACTAAAATGAGCAGTTCTCTAACAAAACTGATGATAATATAATTTTTAACATTTAGCTTGACCCCATTTCTAGTATGTCAAGAGTTTACTAGGGCAAGTGGATTCCGGAGAGTGTAGGTGTCCGAGCATGTCTTATCAACAACTCCCAGTTTGCAATCATCCACAAACTTTGCTCATTAGAGGTCTTGGCTCTTTGTATGGAGATTTCAGAAGTAAATGCCTAAAAGGATATATCATTGCTGGAGCCTTCCTGTGTCCTGACAGAGTGCTCTTCAAACTATCTGGAGATATACAGAGCTGAGTATATTTTTCTGGCACTTCAGGGTTGTGTACTGGTAATTGTTGTTTGACTAATTTTATATCATTGCTGGCTGACTTCAGAGTTGTGCACTGTTATTTTTGCTTCATTGTATAGTTTTTCAGATCTCTGCTGAAGGTGTTGGTTTTCCCATACTCACCCTCCCTATTCCTGTGTTGTTGTTTAAATTTGGAGGCTTTTGCAGTTGCCCGCACCCACTGTAGATTTGATCTGGGACACTCCCCCCAGTCTCATCTCTTTACCTCATTCTACCTAATAGACTCCTTCTGCACTTGTTTTTAGTCATTTTTAATTTAATTGCATTTTGTAAACTGTTTGGTCTAACATTGCTACATACTCAAGTGTGCTAGCTTGCATTGCATTTGAATTGGTTTTACTGCTGTTTTAGCTACTTTTCTGTATATATAAAAATATATATATATATATATATATATATATATATATATATATATATATATATATATATATATATATATATATATATATATACATTTCCTGTAACTAGTGTAGTCTAGATTCAGGTTTGCTGTATCCAGGACTGTATGCAAGCTTCTGAGCCTCCCCAACCTTTTTGTGTTGGAGGGACGCCTTCTAGCTTATCAGTGGGAGTGGTAAGCACTAGGTAACCTATCTACCACATAAGGAGTGGTTCTGGCCCAGAAATTGTAGTTATTGGCCGTTTGGGCAGTTTTTCCATCTCTCTCAACTTTCTGATTTAAAAGCCCGCATTTGCACTTGTTTCCCCCCTTTCCTGTAACTAGTTTAGTCCAGATACAGATTCTTAGTTTTAGCACTTGAATTTGCTTATTCATGATCAGCACTTGTTCAGAACTTGTAAGCACTAAATAGCATACTAATTACTACAGCACTCAACCTTCCTCAACCTTCCTCATTACCTAGAGGAAAACAGTTTTGAACAGTTTTGGTACTTACTTTCCTCACTTGCTTAGAGAAAAACAGCTCTTGTACTCACTTTCCTCACTTATCTAGAGGAAAATAGTTTTTTATTCAGGCATGTCCAAGGGTCAGCTCCTAGTGTTCTCTCCTGTCTATCTGATGAATCTTGGCATCTTGGGGCAAAGTAGAAATTGCTTCATATACACAGACAACCCTTTCCTCCTACAACCTGTGAGAGATGCACTTATCTAGCCAAACTGGAGGTAAAGCTCTCTCCAATCAAGACTGAACTTGACAGTCAAGAGGAGAAGGTAAACACCTGCACCACACCACACTCATCACATAGTCTCACTAAATCTACACCACCAAGCTCCACACATAGAAACACAAAAACATTCGCGGAGGCTCTCAATAATAATATGCTCAAGCAACAGAGACATCCAAAGCAGAAATGCAAGCAACCTCTACCCCCCAACACAACCCAAATGACATATAGCCGGCAGACTCAGTGTGCCACTCAACCACAGCCAATAAGGCAAAACAACATACCCAACACACTAGTCATAAGTGACTCTATAGTCAGGCACACTGATGTCCCACTCACCAGGCTAAACAAGGTGAAGGTTACTGTCAGCTGCCTGTCAGGTGCCAGGATCCGCTACATAACCCACGCACTCAGGTCACTCCACAACAAGTACAAATATGACTCTGTCATTGTTCATGTTGGTGTGAACGACCTGAGACATACCTCCCTGGACTACATGAAAAGAGACATGGAAGAGCTCTCCGATCTTCTAGCCCAGGCAGGTATGACCCTAGCCCTGAGTAGCGTTCTGCCATCACCCAAAATGATGCCACAGTACAATGACAAAATGATTGACCTCAACAATTGGCTAAGCTTCTGGTGCCATTCTAAAGGGATCCAGTATCTGTCTGCCTGGGATGACATGGTCAACAGACCACGATGCTTTGCCAGAGATGGTCTGCACCTGTCACTGCTGAGATTCCGGATACTGGCTAAGGTTCTTGCTGCCCCTATAGTGCCTTTTTTATGCAAGGTTCAAATGACAAATTCACCACCATAACAGGAACAGGCAAGCAAAAACTGAGGATGATGCTACTCAATGCAAGAAGTCTAAATCTCAAAATGCACTCACTCGAGGCACTCCTTAAAATGGAGAACATTGATATCTGTGAAGTGACTGGGACCTGGTTCAAGGCTCCAGACAGCACCCCAAAACTACCAGGCTATAACTCATACCACACTTTTCAGCCATGTAACCTGGACCAGAACACCAAAGGCGGAGGTGTGTCCATATTCATTAAGGATATCCACACCCCCAGTATAGTTGCTCAGCATAATGCAGCCGAAGTTATCCAAGTGCAACTAACTCTGGGCAAAACTGCAATCCAAATTGTAGCTTGCTACAGATCAGCGACCATGCCCCAGGATTTCTGCTCCTCTTTTCTTGATGTACTGGAAAATATTAGGGTTCAACCAAACACCCTAATAATGGGTGATTTCGACTATCCCACCATTAACTTGGAAAACTACTTATGTACCAACTCCTTCGCTCAACACTTTCTGGAATTCATAAATTCCAATGCCCTGGATCAACTTATCCACACCCCCACCAGGGGCAACAATATCCTAGATCTAGTCATTACCAGCATGAGTTACCGGTGTTCCACACCTGAAGTCAATGCCTCATTGGTCCAATCCAACCATAAGCTAATTACCCTAGATATCCACATCCTGCCCCCAACCTCCATTAAAGAAACCATGGTAAAAAATTTCTCCAAAGCCAACTTCATGCTTCTTACGACAGAATTGGTGAACTTCATGACACCCATGCAGATGGACAATACAGTTACGACTACTGAATCCTACACAACTGCACTTTATAAGCACTTACATGAGTGCATGGATCGTGCTATCCCAAACAGAACCAAGACGCTATCCTCCAAAAAAAGGAAGCCAATCTGGTGGTCCCCTGCCATAAACAAACTGTACAACAGAAGGAAGAAACTGTTGCAAAAGAGAGTAAAATCCCATGAGTGGAGGAGCTCCCTGGTCAGCCTCAGTAAGAAGCTGTGATCCCTGATAAAATCCTCCAAAACTAGTTACGAAAACAAAATTGCCACTGATTCTAAAAACAACCACAAAGCATTCTATAGCTATGTCAAGAATCTCAATGGCAACACTCAGATCTGCTCTGAGTTACAGCACAATGGCACTAAACATACAGATCCAACTGATATTGCCAACATCCTGGCAGATAGGTTCAGTGCTAACTTTACCCCCCTCTCACCCCCTAAAGAGCCCATCTCTATACCAGAGGAATGCAAAGTTCCTGTAATCATGGCTGCACAGGTAAAAACCACACTTTCCAAAGCCAAGATCACAGCATCCATGGGACCAGACAACATCCCAGGCTACGTTCTACACGAACTACAGAATGAACTGGCACCCCACCTAAGTACCATGTTCAATCATAGCCTCACCTCAGGTTTTGTGCCTGATGAATGGCGCACAATGACGGTTATCCAACTCCACAAGGGGGGAGCCACCACGGACCCCGGGAACTACTGCCCCATTAGCCTGTTGAGCCTGGTCTGCAAGGCCATGGAACATATCATCATGGAACTTATAAACAAAGACAATGGTAATCTCCATACTCTGGACCCCACCCAGTTCAGGTTTGTAAAAGGCAGATCATGTCTCCTAAACCTGATGGACTTCTTTGAAGCAGTCACCAAAGCCGTAGACAAGGGTAAGGTGGTTCACACAGCCTATCTATATCTTGCCAAGGCTTTCGACACCATCCCCCACTCTGGAATTATAGATAAACTCACTAAACTAGGTATAAATCCCTATGTCACAAGATGGGTTGCCAACTGGCTCACTGACAGAACCCACACTGTGAAAGTAGCAGACTCCAAATCCAACTTCAGACCAGTGACAAGTGGAGTACCACAGGGTTCAGTCCTGGGTCCTCTCCTGTTTGGTATCTACTTCTCTGAAGTACAGGCTAATACAGAAGGTCTTTGGCTAAAGAAGTTCACAGATGACTGCAAACTAGGAGCCATAATCAAAACACCTAACGATGCGGACATCCTACAAAAGAGCCTCACTGAGACAGATGCCTGGTGTCAAAGCCATGGCCTCAAGCTCAATGCCAAAAAGTGCATTGTCATCCCCTTTGGTAAAAACTCTGTACCCATGAACTACAACATAGGCGGTAGTATACTTAACACCGAAAGTGTGATAAGAGATCTTGGGACACAGGTAGACAGTAGTCTCTCCTTTGATAATTACATCGCCACAGTAGTCAGGAAATCCTTCTATGTGGCACACCTCATCACAAAAGGTTTCTCATCCAGAAAAAAAGAGGTCATTGTTCCCCTCTACTCATCACTCATTAGACCCATTATACAGTACAACGTCCCTTTTGATATGTACCTCACAAGACATCTACAACAACTGGAAAGGCTGCAGAAATACCTCATAAAGAGGATTACCGGCCTCAAACGATGCCCTACGCAGACCGTCTCAAAAAACTCCAGCTTTACTTCGTCGCATATTGCCTACTCAGAGGCGATCTCTGCCTAGCATACAAAGCTATGTCAAACCCAGAGCTGTTGGACATGCTCCACTTAAAGAAATCCCAATCCCTCCGAGCTACATGCTCTAGGGACCTAAACCTTGTCACCACAATAAACAGAACATGCCAGAGGTATAGATTTCTGTCCCAGAGACTTCCCATACTCTGGAATAAACTACCTATCTATATCAAACAAAGCTCCTCATTAGCACTCTTCAAGAAAAATCTTGATGATTGGATGGGAAATAAGAAATTCACCCCGGGTATCACCTCTGTGGCTCTTCTCGACAGTGGCACAGGAAAATAATTTTCTTGGGTGGCAAAAACCAGGGTACCTTTTTGGCTGGGCTTGTATAGTCCCCAGGGCTGATAGCCAAGTACCTACCTGTGAATCCCAACACCGAGCTTTGAGGGACACTTCTACTCACTTTCACACTTTATGATGAAGCACCAGCAGTTCACACTGTGTGTCTTTCAACATGTTTGCCAGCCATCTTACCACATATGGGTTGAATTTTAAAGCATTTAATTTTTGTATGATGTCTGTATGGAAAAGATGTCAAAGCCCTTAGCCAGGTGAAGATACACCATATGCACAACATGGATACCATCTCCAGCCTCCAAATCATATTAATGAAATTTACCAGATTAAATAGACAGGATCTTACCCGCAGAAAACCAAATCATTGGGGGTCAGTTATAACAAGATTGTTGATACTACAGTTTATGATGTCATTTATAATATGTTCCATGGCTTTGCAGATGAGGCATGTAAGGCTGATAGGTCTGGAATCACCTGGGGTTGGTTATAAGGCCACCCCTATAGAATGGCATCACCACTGCTGTGCAGCAACCATCAGGGACAAAACCAGTGGCTAAACTTAAGTTAAACAGTTTGAGGAGTGTGCCTGCAAGGGCATGTTTAATACTATTAATTAAGCAACGTGTATGTTATTAGATCACTTGGGAGAAGTATGTTTGGTCTTGGTTAGCAGTTTCAGTAAATGATCTTTTGAGATAATTGGTGGAGTAAGGGATTCAGATATTTCAGGGCTTTGAAGAGAAGTGTTATGGGTTGAAGTTGGCACAAAATTTGTTCTAACGTATACTGACTAGGTCAGTTGGGTCAGAATTTGAGGCCAAATTATTATAATTTGTAAGCAACATAGAGTATTGCTTTTTAGTTTTCTGTCATAGCTAAAGAATACTTTATAATTATGTTTGGCTTCAGAGGCCAGTTTAAGTTCATGGACTCTTTTATTGTATCTGACATCTGACAATGTTCCTCACTATATATATATATATATATATATATATATATATATATATATATATAGTGTGTTGAAAAGATTTGTTTTGGCTTTACTAAACAATTTTAGGATTTTTTTTGTTGTTGTTATTGTATAGTTTATTGTGCTGAACCACTATGGTGATAACACTAAAACTGGACAATGGACCTCACCTGGTTCCTTTGAATCAAGAAGAGTTTGCGGAATTTATTGCTGATGTTCTTTGTGTAGTTTAGTGTCTACATTTTTACACTGTGCAGTTACTTCCATGGACTTCTTATTGTGTGCCAGTCTTTGTTATTTCTGGATTTCCATGATACTTGATTCTGGTAGGGTCTGCTAGCTCTATACATTTTTCTAAATTGGTCTAGATTTCCTTAGTGGGTCTTTCTAGAAAGGTATAGTCATACTTGAATTTTGATATCTTATCACATAGAAGGCTGAGGTTGGCCTGTTTGCATTCCTTAAATTTAGTGAGGTTTGCTGTAGGAACCTTTGGAATTTTAAAGGAGAAGGTCACATGTTTATTAGTCATGACACCTAATGAAACAAAGCAGAAAAGAGGAGATGTAAGTTCCATATATTTTCACATCCTCCTTTCTTGAGTGATGTGTGATGCCAGCAGCTAGAATGGGTTACAATAGATACACAAGTTGTCACCTTTTATAGCAATAATATGATACATTATCAACTTGGGTATCAAAAACTACCGTTGGATAGACTCAATGCTTTATATTCAATTTAAAGAAAATGACTGGCAAGCATCTCTCACATTACAGTAAACTAGTTCTGTTTTATACAAGCAACCTAGCACAAACAGGCACACACAAAAAATTCACACTAAATATGAACAACCATATCAGCACTCATGGATTGTAATGTACTTTTATACATAATATGAATATAAACTCAATACACTGTGAATCTTTCACTATTTCATTATACTGTAGTATTTCATCTTCAGTCTTTTCCATCAGTTGGCTCCAAAGTGCCTCCATTTTCATTCTGCACATTCCAGAACATTTACAAATGCACCATTACAGTTGTGCCCATTGCACCATCATGAAATTCCAAAAACAGCTGTCTCCGTGTTTCCTGGTACTTCCTCCATATCTCTAGCTAGGGTTACCTTCATTTCGTCGAAAACTCATTTGACTGACAAACATTTTAGTTGGACCAAATGACTGAAACTTCATTTCACTGACACATCATTTGACTGACAGTTAATTTGACTGACAATTGATACTGGCAGTGTCTAGAGCACTGTAAGGCAAGTAAAAGGAATATCTCTTTTTCTCCACTGTAGTGCAACCCCGGAGTTAGTATATATAGTTTTACTTGCCTAACAGTGCTCTAAACACTGCCAGTACCAGTTGTCAGTGAATTGAACTGTCAGTCAAATTAAGTGTCAGTGAAATTAAGTTTCAGTCATTTGGTCTCAGTCAAATGAGTGTCAGTCAAATAAGCTTTCGACGAAATGAAGGTAACCCCTCTAGCTAATACCTAACTTTATCTTATTGTCATTGTTCACTCATCTCGCCCTGCTGTTGACTCATCTCTCCTTAACTAAAAAAAATGTAAGTGGAAATTTCCCAGTGTCGTGGACCTCCTGTTCAGTATGTATTCTACCTCAGTCCTCCCTGAAAAATAGTCTGTGCTTAGTGAATAACCCAGTCAACAAATATAAAAAAATGAAAATATGAATACAAGTTTTATATAACTCAGTAGGAATGCATTCGACAATAGTGAGAGTGGGGTCCCTTTCCCTCGTATTCACTCTATTATCTGTTTCCTTGCCTCCCTGTCTGATTCATTTCAAAGTGAATAAAAAGTTTATACTGCATGGAAGAAAGAACAGATGCTGTAAGTATATTTCAGGGGGAAGTGGGTAAAGAAAACTGAAGGATGCATAAGGAGATGTTATTGAATCCACGTAGCAATGGAAGTGAGAGGAAAATGTAAAATGGCAAATGTTTATACAAACAACAAAAAGAAGGAAAAAGGAAACAACACAATAACTAAAAGTATGTACTTAAAATGGGGGTGTGGTAGTATGTTGAGAGTTTAAAAAAGAGGGTTTACAGCTGGATAAATGATGAGATAAGAAAGGGTGGAAATGAATGGTCCAGACAAGCTTTTGAATCGGGTATAGAACTTTGCAAGCAACAGCTACTAGCACTGCCATTGGCTCAACAAGTGGCACACTTACCATTGGCGCTGGAAGATCAGAAGTGTGTGGGTTCTATTTCCACTCCACAGGATTGGATTGCTGACACTGTGGTGCAGTATTAGGGTAATACTGCACTCCTTAGTGTGCCTAACTTCCAAGGAAATGTTAAACCTAGACCCCATCTGCTTGGGTTGGTGATGGTGCAGGTGGATGTAAAAGATTCTACAGCACCTATCAGAAATGCCCTGATGCCCTGGCCAGATTTCCTCTTGTAGTAAAAATGCCACCCCAGGTCTCCAATGAAAAGAGGCCACTAGCCTAGTGAGACTAATCCAGTCAACAAAGGATAAATAAATAAGCAGACTGCTATAACTAGGGAAGAAATGAAGTTGAAAGCATTTTTTTTTTTTTAAGTAAAGTGAAGAAGACAGAAAAGTAGGATCCAGTGCAAGGAGACATAGGCAGTTCCCTAGGGATGGGTGCTGGCTTGGGGGCCTGGCCACATAACAGTAAATAAAAAAAAATCCAAATGTTCAAATTACAAAACATTAAATTAAAAAAAAAATCCTGCTCACACAATCACAGAGACTACTGCTTGGCATGAGAATGCACAATCTGAGCCAATGAAAGAGATAGGAGCATTAGTACCAAGATTTGATTATTAAATATCAGACCTGGTAGATGGCAAACAGTGTAGCAAAATGAACAAAGTAAAGCCAGTATTATGTAAATTAATGAACAGAGCGCTAATGTGAGGAGGTACTCTCTGTGTGAACATGCTACTCTAATTTAAAAACACAGAAAGGTAAAAAACAAGTAAAACAAACCCCACCGGAGCCAGAATCAAGTTGATTATGGCTCCAGTGTGGTTTATTTAACATGCTACGCTACTGTTTGGGAATATGAAGCAGGTGCTGGGTGTGTGTGTCTCTACAAGGATCAGACTGCAAAGGATTTCTGCATTTAGTTAAAAATGCATAGCCTGATTGTTAGCTCAGAGGACTAATGCTACAACCTCTTAATGAGCTGCTTCCTGAGGCAAGAGTGCAGGATTTGAATCTTTCCAAAATAATTTACCTACTGTGTGACATTGAGCAAGTCACATAACCAGACAGTGCTTTGGAGCAATTGGGAATTTGGGCTAGGCTCCTTAATGGTCTATAGGATGCATGCCTAGTAATTATGAACCTGTTTTCATTGCTTGCATAACTGTGCTTGCTCAAGAAATACTATGGCAATATCACCAGCACACCAGTTTTTTAATACAATCATCATCATCATCAACCCCCTTTTTCACATTTTCTATAGGGACTTGGAGTGCCATGTTAACTGTCAGCAGATCTCTCAATTCAGTGCTACACTCCTGCCTTCTTTGACACTCATACATGCCTGTCACAGATCTTCTCTCATACAATCCATCCACCTCTTTGCTGGATGCTCTCATTTCCTCTTACCTTCTTCGTGTCTGTCCCAAATCTTCTGCACCAGATTGTCTTCTGCTTTTCTGCACATGTACCCAAATCACTGTAATCGGTTCTGTTTGATCTTTTCTGCAATTGGAGTTTCTTTGACTTCTGCTCTTATGTCCTCATTTCTTCACTTGTCCCACAGTGTGTATCCTACCACTGTCTCAGGCACTTCATTTCCATCACCTGTAGCTTCTTCATCTACTCTGAATTTACTTCCCAGGTTTCTGTACCATACAGTAGTACTGGATGCACCACTGTTTTGTACACCTTACTTTTCAGTTTCTTTGGCATTCTTCTGTCATAAACTACACCTGACGCTCTGCCTGTTGGCTGCAGCCCCTCTGATTCTAGCTTTGACCTCTTCCTTCAGACTTCCCTTCTTCTCAACTACCCCTCCCAGATACATGAAGCTGTTAACCTGTTGTGTTGTCTTCCTTGCTATCTCAGTTCTCAGCTTCTTCTGATTTATCCAGTTTGTTGCCATTACCACTGTCTTATCTGTACTTAGTTTCATCCCATGTCCCTTCAGTTTTCTATTCTACTCCCTTATCCTTTGCTGAAATTCTTGCTCAGAGTCTGTATGTAATGCCACATCATCTGCATACAGCCACTTTGTTGATCTGTTCCCTGCAACCTGTTTGCTAATGTAGTCCATTACCAGTTTGAACAGCAGTGGGCTCACAGCTGAAACCTGATGTACACTCACTTCCACTGGGAACCCCTCTTTGAGGCTGAACACTGATTGCGCTTGAGTCATTGGGCCCTTGTACATATCCTGCACTAATTCTACCAATGTTTCTGGAAGTTTGAACCATCACAGTACTGCCTAAATCAGCTTTCTTGGGACCTTACCATATGCTTTCCCCATGTCTAAGAATGCCCAGTTGGACTATTTCCTCGTCTCTAGCATCTTCTCAGCTATCTGTCACACTGCAAACATCTAGTCAGTTGTGCTGCATTCTGATCTGAATCCAAACTGCTCATCTCCCATCTTACTTTCTTACTACTCTTCTTATGTGTTTATTGATCATGTCTCCAGAACTTTCATGCAATCTGACATGAGCTTGATATCTCTGTAATGCCCACAGTTGTGAATGAACCCTTCATTCTTGTACTGGCACAAGTATGCTTATTCTCTAGTCATATGGGATATGCATTTCTCTCCAGACGGTGATGAGTACCCTCAGGAGCCATCTCACCCAGCATCTTTATCATATCTGCTGTGGCCTCATCTGAGCATACTGCTTTCCCTGACTTCATCTTCCTTAGTGCTATTCTTACTTTTTCTGTGGTGGGCTTCTCTTCTTTTCTCATTGTAGGCTGTGCTTATGTGGAGTTTTCTTCATTTAGAAGCTGCTGAAAGTGCTCCTTCCATCTGCCTTAAATGTCTTGTGGACTGGTGAGCAGGGTGTTGCTGGCATCCCTTATGAAGGGTGTCTGTCTATCTTCTTTATCTTTTTTCTTTGCCTTACAACCTGATACAATTTCTTTGTGCCATCTACTCAGTCACTTTCCAGGAGCTAGTAGAGTGGCTCTAATGCTCATTTCTTTGCAATTGCAACTCCTTTCTTAGCTGCTTTGTTAGCCAACCAGTATTTCTTCTTAGTCTGGTCCTTCTTTGCTATCTCCCACTTTTTCTTCTACTCCTTCTTTCTTTTGACGACTTCCTGGACTTCTGCATTCCATCACCAGCTTTTCTTATGCACCTTATTTCCATACCCGGCTTGACCACATATCTATTCTGTAGTCCTCACACATGCTGTTTAGAAGCACTGCCATTCTTCTTCAACTCCACCTATTTCCTCCTCTTCTTAGGGTTCTAGAACCTTGAGTAATGCCTTGAATGGTTGTACTTTCTCTCCAGTCAACTTCCAGGTCTTCAGCTTGGTCTCTGTTGACTATAGAGCCTTCTCTGACCACTGCTTGCAGCTTATTGTAGAAACCATTGGTTTATGCTCTGGGCTAACTGTTTTACTGGGAATGGCTTTCCAGTCTCTGATTCTACTCCAATGCCCTTTCCTTACTAGGAGGAAGTCTACCTGAGTTGCATGTTGGCCATTCTTGTATGTTATCTTGTAACTGTCTCTTTTTCTGAACCATGTTTTGGGTAATATCCAGCCATTTGCCAGACAGAAATCTAGAATGGCCTCTCCTTCTTTATTCCTGTTGCCCCACCCATGTGGACCCAGGGGGTAATGCAATATAAGCAATTTATTCTTCAAGGCAGCAGGCACTGCATTTGTAGATGAAGTACTAAAATGCAAAGTGGTTTGCCAGCAGCAACCTCTGCATTAATAATAGTTCTCCTTAATGTGAAATTATTCAAATGATGTTTGCTTCTGCAGAGACTGTGAAGATTAACTTAGCATATACGAGAAGTTTGGCATAGTGGTTAAGGTATTAACCTCACAGATATAAGGTACAGCATTTGATTCTGACCTCTAGGTATTGGCTAGGTTTGTAATAATCTGCAGATTGATGGCCTAGTATTTACCAGTTAACCTATATCTGTTATCGGATGGTTAATATTTCTTAAACTATCATAAATACTTTTCTATATACTGTGCTACACATGGCTGGATCTTATGGTATGATTCTTGTGATCTTTATAGAGTTTCATGTTTTGCATCCAAAGCTACCAATAAAGTGCATAAAAATGAATTCCTTCATAACAATAAAGAGGTTGTACACATTCAACAATGTGGCAATAACTGCTGGTGGGGGTGCTCTGTGGATGAAAGTACCTTATACTCATCATCTGGTCATTTTAAACAGTCTTTAATCTGACTTTGCAGGACTAGAGTAGATGTGGATATGAATTAAGTTGGAATGCTTTGGCTACTGTTCTTCTGTGAAACAAATTTGAAATATGTGACTTTGGTCATTATTACATTTTTTGACAAAGATGTTTGAGACAGATGCAGTCAACAATGTAACCATAATCGCTGGGTTTGGGGAATGTCTAGAGATAAGAGACTGACCATGCTGAGCTGGTAAATTTAAAAAAAAAGTTGTTGCAGGATTAGAGTGCATTTATGCTGAATAAATAGGAATACTTTACACTAGCCATTTTTATCATATACTGTTATGTGATATGTACACAAATCGATAAAGTGTCCATAAAAGGCCTATAATCATTGAGTATGGATATTGGTGGATTATAATGACAACAGTTTGAGTGTCTCTTTACGGCTGAAATGCTCACAGATTAATACTAGGCTAACTGCACTTGTAGGTTGTTTTAAGCCTAGCCTGTTACCCCATGTGAGAATCAAACCTCATACTTCACGCATTTAAGTTAACCACCTTAACCATTATGCCAGCCTCTCATTATTGGCCTATGTGTTTTGTTTCACTGCTTACTGAAACAAATATTCAGAACTACAAATGTAAAACACACTCTAACAAATGCTACTTAAATGAGAAATTTAATTTAAAACAATCAGGAAGGTGAATCACATAACACATGCATTTATGCAAAGGTAAAAAGGATGAGTAAACATAGTTCAATATGAACACATTAGCTTGATGTCAGATTTTATAAAAAACAGAACTATAGAAAATGGGTTGAAGATGGGTGCAAGAAAAAGAGGAAAAGAGTTAAAGAAAAATATACGAAAACTCTGATGAAATTCCCTTTAAATGCAATAAACTAGAGATTAGAATTCAAAGGAATGCAATATTATTAAACATTGGCTGCATGATTCTAGTTAAAATGAAGCTGGAAAGGAATAAACATATTTGTGAATAAGAGAGTACAAGAGGACATCTGTGAGCAAGCAATGAGAGGAGTATCAGAAGTAAAGATAATCTTCCAGGAAATCTGTGGAATAATATGGTAAAGGAGGAAATGGTGTTTATTTGTGAAATTATGTCCCAGAATAGCATTATTTTTAGGAAATGAATGTGACAAAGATGTTTGATAATATAGACCATAGCAGCTGACATAAGTATGTTTTGCGAAATAAGGGGGTCTCCTATGTTACCTGAAATACATGAACTTCAAATACAATAACTCATCAATTTCAGCACAAAACCCATTCCTTGAATACATATATGTTCTAAATATATATTCTATCCCACCTCAACATTAATCTATACCTAGTTTGCCAGACTGGTGATTGGTTGTCTGGCAGAACCCATACCATTACCATTGGGAGGTGTTTGCTCTAAACAGAAAAATGTCTCCAGTGGTATCCCACAAGGATCTGTCCTGGGTCTCCTCCTCTTTGGTATCTATTCCTGTAACATAAAAGACATTATCAAGAGACTATGACTAATCAAGTTTGTTAACGATTGCAAACCGGGAGTAGTTATCAAATCCCATTCTGATACTCCAATTATCCAATAAGGGCTGAACAAGATAAATGCTTAGTGCATTAATCATTAGCGGATCCTCAACACCAAAAATGCAGCATAGTTGGCTCACAACACCAGCACAGGGCACTGGTTGATGTTCCTTCTACTGGCACACCAATCAGATGGCCAGATGCACACCCCACCCCCACCCAACCATTCAAGTCACATTTCTGTGCCATGCCCCTCCTCCATTTTATTAAAAAATAATTTCTTCTTCTTATAAGCTGAGGCAAACTGCTTGCTACAGATGTAGTAAAGAATTCCTGCAGTTGATGCCCTGCCTGCATGGAGAGTTACTGTGCTCATGTTTTACTTAAAAAATGATCTTTTAAACTGTATCAAACTGCTTGCTACAAAGCAAATAATTGCTATAGTTTATACCCTGCCTGCAAAGAGCACTAGGCCTTCATGTTTTACTTTAAAAAATGTTCTTTTTATAACCTGTAGCAAACCCTTTGCTGCAGTTTCCCCATGCCTGCATGGAATGCTACTGTGCTCAGATTTTAGTTAAAAAAGTGATTTTTTTTTTTGCTTGCTACAGTTTAGACCACACACAGAGTCCTACAGCACTCAGGTTTGACCATAAATGCAATATCAGCTTTTAAAAGACAGCATTGCATTAGAGATTGGGATTGACTGATTGCACCCCTCCAACACTTTGCCCCTCTTTCTATGCCCTAGCTATGCTACCGATAGTTTTCTTTGCAAAATCTAGCATCACTACTGCTGCCATATAGATAACATTCCACTTAAATCTGAGACTAGTGTGACAAAAGGAAATACTGCCAGCCTGGCTAGATGGAATTTTGTAAATAAGTATATGTCATTTGGGAATATTAATATGATTTAAATAAAAGTGTGACAGAAGGATATATTGCCAGCCCAGCTATCTGGAATTCTGTAAGTGGTTGTGTGTCATTTGTGAATGTCAACATGCACATGTATGATGCTTGTACAGACGTGCTGAAGAGATATTTTGTAAAGTACTGAGCAGAAATGTATATACACTACTGTAACTGTTTAGATATGTATATTTTGGGTCTATATTATATAGCTGAACAATCAAAATGTCGACTTACCTTTAATCGACCAGTATTTGGCGAGGCTGCACAACATCAAACAGCCAAACCATCGATTTCTTTCTAAGGGAAAGAAATTGGTAGCCCAACCACGCACACTACATTAAAGTGGGGGGGCTTTGCCTCCCCCCACACGCCCTTGCTAAATATACTAACTCTGAGATTGCACTACAATTGAGAAAAGGGCAGATTTAAAAGAACGGCAAACCAATTTATTTCTCTTAGAAAGAAATCAATGATCTGGCCATTCGATGATGTGCAGCTTTGACAAATACTGGTCGACTAAAGGTGAATCAACATTCTGCTTCTTTGCGTAAATAATATAGACCCTATATCTTAGCAGGGGAGCTGAAACACAGGAAATTATCTTGCAAAACTTCAGAAGAATAGTTGAAATTAAGTTACTTTATGGCTGGGCCAGAGATGTTGGCCGGGATTCACTAATCCTCCGTGTAAGACTAACTAAGTCTTACACGGAAACTGCAGTGTAAGAGTATGATGTCAGCGCATCATGCATATTCATGAGGGTGCACTGACTCAACTCTAAGGCTTACACGGAGCGTGCACGAGTGCAGGGGGCTTGTCAGACTGCCGAGCAGTCTAAATATCCATGCCCCTGCAAGTGCCTAAACTGCAAATGTCAACTGAAATGAGCGATTCCACTCAAATGTCCATATACCCAACACTACACTCCCCCACATTCTAAATCCCTGTACAAGTTTAAAATGTAAAGGTTTCCTTTTTTTTTATTATTATTCACGATATAGCTGCCCGTATTTGCGCGTATATGCGCGGGTTTGCCCATTGCTTAGCTACAGGTAGCAGTGAAGACATTGAAGAGGATAATAAACTATTTATATGCAAATTAAGCCAAATAGCAATAGCGTAGTGGTAGAGCCCTCGCACAAAGAGGAGGCATTCCCGGTTCGAGTCCCACCCCTCCCCTACCTATTTTCTGTCGGAAATGTGTGCATAAATAGAATTCCTGACATTTACCTTTTAAATCTCAGTAAAATGCATTGAAATGGCCTATGTGGTAGTGAACAATATTTTATATATATATAAAAAGGTGGAATGGTCATGCATACTGATAAATGCATAAGTAACGTATCTTAAGCAATGTGAAGCACTACTAAGCAAAGTTTACTAGTATTAATCACAGTTAAGTACAATTGCTCATAGCTGAGCACTGCTTTAACTAGCGCAATAGTTTTGCATGGAGCTGCGCACCGTGCCAACTAGCACAAACAAAACATGTTCGCGCGGAGCTGCGCACCGCGCTTAGCACAACGTTGGGCAACATTGGGCAGTGTAGAGCAACATCGAGCAACATTGGGCAAAGTTGAGCAAAGTCGGCTAAACACAGCCACACCTCCTAGCCGGTCTGGTCAGTAGTAAAATAAAAAGCAATGACAGGCCTCGAACCGGGGATACTATGCACCATAACCACAGTACTAAACCACTAAGCCATGACAGCTTTATATATGGATGCATTACCAACACACTCATATATATCAATGGAAGTTTACCCATTGCTAAGCAGGTTTGCTTTTAGCTGAGAATTTTCAAAACCGGCCAATCACAAATAAGTGTGGGAAATGAGGCATATTTAAGCTCCATAGGCGGGAATAATTGCCATAACTGGTTGTAGCTCCCATCTGCAGACAGTATGGCCGGTGTTGGAGAGGGCTCTCATTTTTGATCGCAACGGTGGGGCATTAAGGAGTCAAAAGTAATGGTTTGGCTCCTCGTCCATCATCATGATGCAAGACTCCTGCAGTGACAGTTTCAGGGCACTGAGTACAAAGCGGAAGCCTGGTACCGTCTAGCACATGATCTCACCAGTACCACAGGCGTCTCTCGGACTGGTGAGCAGGTCAGACACCACTTCTCAGACCTGAAGAGACACAAGGAGGACCGACTGAACCAGTGGATACAGGAGGCCCGTCAAATGGAAAATACCCCACTACTGAGTATGTAGCCATGGAATTAAGTATGTAAGAATTGCTATAGTAGTCCATGTTATGGATAGGTATGTCTCAATATCCCTTCATTTACTTCACAGCTGCAGGTGTCTGTGCTGCGAATCAGCAAGCCTATGCAGATATGTTGCTAAGGCTGCACCACCAGGCAGGTTAGTAATTATTCTGTATGTGTTGTCATATAAAAGAAGTGAGAGAGCCTGAAAAAGAGTGTTGTAACCCATTAATAAAGGTATAATGAGTGTTGAATAACTTCTCTGCATGTACTGTTATATAAAATAAGTGAGACAGCATGAAAAGGTGTTGTAACCCATTAATAAAGGTATCATTTGTCTTGAATAAAAGACCTCTGCATGCACTGATATATCAAATAAATGAGAGAGCCACTAGAAAAGTGTGTAATGTAATTAATAAAGGTATAATTCCTGGAGTGTGTACTTGTCACTTTCTTCGATATGTTATTGTACCCTTGCATTACAGAAATAGTACTGTTGTGGTAAGCGCAGTCAAGCCACACATGGGTAGGCCCATATAAAGTGGATGAAGGGAGTGCCAGTAGCTATTAAGCATATATACAGTCCTCAACTGTCGGTTCATGGCCGGCATGTACAGGTTAATCTGGGACATGAGTAGCTTGTTATTCTGTTCCCCAGAAATGTCAGTGTGCTGCTAGAAATGTAGGGGGCTGTCAACATATACCTGATAATGTCACCTGAACACATACAGACATGTAGATATTTAAGTATAAATGAAATATATAAATATGTAGCAGTAACATCTGCATCCAGGACAGTTTGTATGTCAGATACAGGTCAGGTATATCAAGAGCTAGCAAAACCCATTTTACAATTTAACAGACATTGCCCAGTGTAATAATACATGTAGGAGATATATAACTGCAGTCAATAGGAATGTAGTGTAAATTACAAGTATATATAAGTTGTTAATGGAGGTATCTTTTTACACCCTACTGTATGTGCCTAAACAATGCAATTCCACACCTCAACGGGTATGTATAATCTCATAACATTTGTTGGGACACATGTCCTATTGGTTTATAAATATCTGCATTTACTTTGATGCATGTGCCCTGTTCACATACCACAATCTTGGTGGCCTGTTGCCACCAATCAATCCTGCATGCTGTTGGAATGTCCACTGTTGTTCTATATATGCATGTGTTATGCTTGCTGTTCAACTGTTGGAACTCTGGTGTGTTGGGTTAATGGGAATACTACTGTATGCTGATACAACTAAATTGGAATGCTGTTGGCTATTACTAACGCATATTGTCATAAAATCCTCCCAAACATAGAACGTATGGGAAGGCCGGTCCCAGCGGACCCACCTGTCCCACCTCAGCTGGCGATGGCACCTGGCACCAGCAGGTCCGGTGCCCAGCCCGGGACCTCCTCCTCCATTGGTCCTGTGACACCTTCGGGTGGAAGCTCTGCAGGGGATGGGGCTCATCCCCCCATGCAAGCGTGGCTGGAGGAGGGCCACCTATCACCCTCCGAATGGTCCAGGCTGTGGTGAGTAGGGCGATCGAGCATTCAGTCGCTGATCCTCTACGCCAGCTCGAGGCAAGAGTGGCACAACTCACGGGTGAGCCTGCCCCGCCTATGGAGCCCCCAGCACAGCCACCCTCCGGGCTGTGAAGGTGCAGTGGTGACTGCCCATGGGTGGGGATCTCAGTTCCACTGTTGCCATCTGTGGGCTCATGGGCTTGCGATTTCCAAACACCCTTCCCTGTCAATGGTGTTCACCCACCCCATGTGTCATATTCTGCCCCTATATGCATCTTGTTTGTCTTGTCTGTTTACCTCCCCAACCTACCTCCGCAAATATACCTACTTCCCCTACCCCACATTCCACTCTCACCTGAAAAAAAAAATGGGCAATCTGCTCCCACAAAAAAATTACGCCCCATACATAGCTGCCCATTTTGCACACATGTCCGCTGGACACATAAACTGAAATTTAACTGGCAGTACAACATACTTTGTTGTCCTCACCCCTCTCTCAGGGGTGGAAGGTTTCAAATTTCGATCCAAATTATTAGTATATGCACAGCTGTTGCTGTTAAAGAAATTGGCAGCTATGGACCTTCCCTACACTCATCCTGCACATCCCGAGCTGTTTTCCCTACTGTCTTACCCTCTTTGTGCCCCTTTTTCACCACTTTCCTATCTCCCCATTTTCTTTTCTTTCAAAGAAATGAGCGGGGGGGTTAGCGGGAGTAAGCACTTTTAAGCAGTAGTTAGCGGGTTTGCACGTGTGTGCGCTTGTGTGCGCTTAGCTAAGTATTGCTAAGCATCGGGCAAACACGTGCAAACTCACTTACAACTGCTTAAAAGTGCCTTAGTCACTCTGTATGTCAGGGTCCTTGTTCTGCTCAGCAGCAAAATAAAATACCTCTGTCAGTCTCGAACCCCAGACCTTGGACACACTAGACTGCATGAAGTACCACTAAGCCACAGTAGATATACAGCAGGTTGTTGCTGAAATATATATATCATGCATCAGAATGAGTGAATGTAAAGGAAAGATAGGAATTCCATAACACAAAACCTGCTCTGTGGAACTTTACCAGCAGTTTTTGTGGAATTGCATTACATGACTGTGATAACAGAACCAGGCATTCTAGCAGTAAATAATGTTACAGCAGCACTTTAGAACCCCCACACAGTATCATAGCAGGACAATCCCCACCCAAATATACAAAATACTTGTGTGTTCAAGGTCCAGCAAGGATGCAGGTAGGCATACTCAGTACTGGAATTGTCCAGTTTTCATGAGCATCCTGTGCTAATGTCAACAAAAAGAAACACAAACTATATATATATATATATATATATATATATATATATATATATATATATATCAAAAGAATAAGTTATATATTGAAAGAAAAAAGAAAGAAGAAAAGAATATATTGAAAAAAATATATATAGACAAAAACAAATATATTGAAAAATAATATATTTGAAAAAAAAAATAAATATATATATATATATATATATATATATATATATATATATATAGAAAACTAACAAATATATTGAAAATAAGATATATATTGAAAAAATATATATCTGAAGAAAAAATATATTGAAAAAAATATATTGTAAAAAAAAAATAATATATTGAAAAAAATAATATATTGAAAAAAATTTTTACTGAAAAAAGAGAGATATATCTAAAAACATTACTGAGATATATTAAACACATCTATCAATAAACACACGGAAATGAAAAATACGAACACATACAAAGGAAAGGTATGTAACAGCTATGTATTTACTGGCATGTAGTAGATGTTTATGAAGAGTACTCTACATAGTTTGAATCATCCATATGTGGCAGCAGTATGTATCTATGGACAGATGCCCTGCATAACTACTGGCATGGAGAAATCAGTGTGTAGCTGTGTGCAGTGGGATATGACTGTGTGCAGTGGGATATGACTGTGACATGTAGTTCAGCATTAAATGTCAAACATCTGATCCATGTTATCTGTGTATTGTACAGTAGTGTGTACAATGTCTGTTTGGGGGAGTAGCGCATAAAGTTACATAAACATGTAAGTGACAGAGTAACAAATGCATGATAGTCATATTAATGTGTATCTTAGCATTGGCAACAGCTGTACCAGGCTAGTATGCTAATCTAGCATTTGCAGCTATATATACACCCTCTAATACTACTGTGTGCTCACATGTGACACCTGTTCATGTTACAGCAAGGACCAACAGGTCAACCGTGAGGTACACTAGCTTACAACAGTGTGGACCTTGTGTGTGTATGGCACACACATATGGAGAGACCTGTCTGTGTCAGATATATTAGCATCTGTACATGTGCATAGAGCAAGGAACATACTGCAACTGTTTGTGAAGGGTGGACATATATATGTTGTTGAAGGTTGTTATGTGCATATTTCTATGTAGGTTGTAGTGTGTGGCAAACAAGACAGCATACAGTGCTGGTATATAATATGTGGTGGTTAAATGCTGTGTGTATGACTCATCAGGTTTGCAGCATTGCAGCCAGTGAGGCCTGCTAAAGCTGCATGGGCTGAGAACACCTTCAATGCATTCCGCACAACACTGTGCAATATTATGACATAACTGTATACCTCACAACCTTCACATAAGTGATATCCCCACCATGAAAGGTGGACTGTATATGTGCCTATATGTATATCTATATGTACACCAATGGATGTTTGTATGTATGTGTGTATATATATATATATATATATATATATATATATATATATATATATATATGTGTGTGTGTGTGTGTGTGTGTATATATATATATATATATATATATATATATATATATATATAGAGAGAGAGAGAGAGAGAGACAGGGACATATTTACTGCAGCAGATGCCTGGTGACAAAGCCATGGACTCAAGTTCAATGTTGACACTGCATTGGTATCCCTTCTTGCAAAAACTCTGTACCCATTAAATAACACATAGGTGGTAGTCTACTAAACACCGAAGGTGTGATGAGAGACCATGGGACACAGGTGGACAGTAGTCTCCCCTCTGATAATCACAGTGCCACACTAGTCATGTCATCTGTCTACGTGGCACACGTCATCACAAAAGGTGTGTCATCCAGGGAAATATAGGTCAGTGTTCCCCTCTACTCATCACACATAAAGCCCATTATAGAGTACAATGCCCCATGTGGTATGTACCTCACAAGACATCTACAGCAACTGGAAACAACACAGACATACCTCACAAAGAGTAATACCGGCCGCAAACAGATGCCCTATGCAGACCGTCTCACAAACACACAGCTAGACTGTGTCACATACCGCCTACCCAGAGGTGACCTCTGCCTAACATACTAAGCTATGTCAAACCCACAGCTGTTGTACATGCTTTACTTAAACAGATCACAATCCTTACGAGCTAAACGCTCTAAGGGACCTAAACCTTGTGACCTCAATAAACAGCACATGCTGGAGGGATAGATTCTTATCTCAGAGACATCCCATACTCTGGAACAAACCACCTATCAATAGCAAACAAAGCTCCTAATTAGCAGTCATCAGAAATAATCCTGATGATTGTATGGGAGATAGGAAATACACCCCTGGAATCACCTCTCTGGCTCTGCTTGTCAGGGTCACATGAAATGTAATTACCTGTGTGTCAAAGGCCAGGGTAGCGTATGGCTAGACCTCTATAGGCCCTAGGGCCAACAGCCTTTTACCTACCTATGAAGTGATACACACCCACATGTACTTGTTGCAATAATTGCTATGTGAGGTTGAATGTGATGGTGAATGTGTTGGTGAATGTGTCATTGTTCTGTATATGTGTGATAACTTACTGGGAAACTGTTTCTGTCATGGTATTATGTGTCCTAGCTGTGATCCCAGCAAAAGATGTGTATGCAATTGCTAGGTGGAAAAAGCAGTATGCCATACAGTCTGTCGTAGTCCCTTGGTGTCAACTGGGATGTCCCATTGTAGGCTAAAGCAGTACATGTATGCTTATTGAGTGTTACTGCTGGTGAATACAACTCCTGTATGAACTGTAGTACTATCTGAAGCTGTATGCCTAAACAGCACATTATGGTGTATGTCCACATTTCTTGGAACCACTGTTATGTGTGTTCCCTGTAGTCCTCACAGATTACATACCTCAGGCATAAGTTTTCATAACTACTGACACACAGTACTGTATGGTACACAGGTAAAGGTCATCTGGGTTGCCATACCTTTGTGTCTGGTATGTATGTCTGATGTGTGTGTGGGTATGTCTGTACCATGGCCTCGGTCATATGTGTGTTACAGGATATAGGTGCATATCTAGCAACATGTATAGTGTAGTACAGCAGTATGCCACCTATATTAACGAATGTGCACATTTGTTAGGCAGGGGTTTGCCATCAACGACTAGTGTGGTATACTGGTAATACTGTAACTGGACTGTATGATCATTGCAATGGATTACATATTTCTTGATGCATTAGCTTGCTATATACCTCCTGTGGCTAGGTGGTGCATTGTGTCTCATACAGTGTGCCATGTACTGTTAATAGTCTTACATACTGGTTTATCTTTGTTGCTATGCAAAACAAGGTTCAATATATAGGGTGTGCCAGACACTGTCAGGCAGTTGTGGGCTGAGCACTGATATGTGTTATTGAAAGTGTGTATCCTGTGACAGCCAATAGGTTGCTATATATGGCAGTTTATTGATATCTGTACTTTAGAATGTTAAGTGTGCCACATGACTTGCTCACACATATTGTTTCATTGTCTTCCAGGGCCATGTCCCACCATCATAACCCCAGCTATAGCCCGGCAGAGGAGGAAATAATAACAACAAGCCTGGTGCAGCACTATGCCCTGCTGTTCTCCAGAACCAGCCAGGACCAGCATGAGCGGACTGCACTGTGGCAAGATCTTGTCTGTAGGGTAAATGACATAGGCATGCATAACCGGACATATGAGCAGGTACGCCATCACTGCAGTGATTTAATTAGACATGTCCGGCAGCGTGCGTCTGATATCCGTGGACAACAGCTTGCCACAGGTGGTGGGGTAGCCATCCATCCCCTCTCAGTGGAGGAGCTGCTCCTGCACCAGGTGGCTCCTGGCCAACAACAACAACAACTAACATGTATCATCATGGAGGCCAGAGCCACACAGAAAGTTGACACGGAGCATGCAGGTAACATGGCATAGCTGTAGACTACTTTTACCTCTATTGTTATAGCATGCTTATGTGAGATGTGTACTGTGTAGTTAGAAGATGTGGTGCCTAGTGTTGTGCAATACTAATAATTAGGAATATGATCTGTAGGCCTGTGACTGTCAACCGTTGTACTACTGTAACATTGCAAACACACAGTAGCAATGCCACAGTTGTTGCCACTGATAAACTGTCTCATATCCTTGTATGTCCCTCTGGTGTGACATTAAGGCAGCAGACCCATGCTGGCCAGTGTGTTCTACATTTAAAATTGCTAATTATATGTGCATGTCATAGGTGAGGTGTAGGCCATGTACACGTATCATACCTAGGCATTATGCATGCTGTGCATGTTTCTGTGAGACTATGCACATCCCAGTAATGTGGGTAGCTGCCTAAAACACATACAATACACAGAGCATACCACACAATTGTGGCAACACTGTAGTGGACGTTGGATAGGCAGAGTCGATACACATGCACACAACATACATAACACTGTCATACACAGTACACGTTAACATGCTACACATGGCGTATTCAGACACCTGCTGTAAGGTCACACTCCAGTATCCCAAATGTCATCCACACAGCACACATGATATACCTGAGGGGTAGATGCCTCTCATATTGCTGTGCGACACTCTTCAACACATAACACATTCATGTTAGGCAATGCCCCCTATTGGGCACCATACAAACCCATTTAACAACTGGCTGTGAAATGGTGAATGTAGCCATGGTACTGCAGTTCTGGTACAGCATGGTATGTGCCAGTCTGGCACACATTAGTAGCCTTGAGAGACCACATGATGCTGCATGATGATGGCTCATGGTACTACACCCCATCCAGTTACAGTGACCACAGTACCACACATAGCATTAACTGCTATGCACCTCAATGTTGTGTGTGCAAACATATGCACTGATACACATTATGCATAGCAATCACCATTTGTACAAAGTGACACATATATGTCATGTAATGCTATTGAGTGTATAGGTCACATGACACACACTGTGTATGTGTGAAGTTTAACATTGCAGTTGTGTTGTAGCATGCCATGTCATGGCTGGTACTGGCATGTCCACAATATGTCCTACACTCACCATAACCACTGTACAATGGCTATGTTGAGCAATGGTATTCCATCAGGTATACATGCACCACTCATCCTGTGTGTATACATAGCATGCATGTGCTAAACCTGTGATCACAATCATCTGCTAAAGACACAGATGCACTAATCAGAAATGGATATCTATGTGACACACAGATACACATCCAGCCCATGGTATGTATACCTGTGAGTGATGGTGCACAAGACATTGCAGAGCTTTTAATATTTGCACAGCAATGTTGTGTCCATGTACACATTGCGTTCCAGGGTGAGGCCGATCACTGAACAACACACAGGCATCAAAGTCATATATACTGTTATTAGCAAGGGCTGTCTACACCCACACTGCATGCTGTTGAGCAACACACGTCCTGCATGCTGACACGTGTGATATAACTGTTTACCTTGTGATACTGTACCCCACCATCACCCGCTATTGAGTATGTTCTGAATTGCTGGTGGTGTGTGTGTGTGTGTGTGTGTGTGTGTGTGTGTGTGTGTGTGTGTGTGTGTGTGTCTGTTTTAGTGAGGAGTGCATTTGTGTGCATGTGTGCATGTGTTCATGTGTTCATGTGTTCATGTGTGCATGTGTTCATGTGTTCATGTGTGCATGTGTTCATGTGTGCATGTGTTCATGTGTGTTTGTGTGCCGACATCATGTACAGGTCATAAAGTGTGTTTCCTGTCTTCCTCTCACAGGTGCTGACTTTGGGCTGGTTCAATGCAGCGAGGAAACCAATGTCACTGAGCAAAATAATGATGATGATGATAGATGTGTTGAGGCACAGCCATGTTTGCCAGGGTCTGTCGTTGGGCCGCCAATCGACAGTACACAAGTGTTCACCCCATTTATGCACACAGTCATACTGCCAATACATCCATCACCAATGCCCTTAGCTGAGGGACAGCATACAGTCAGCATTGGCCAGGACAGTGTGGTATCCATGGCACATGCATCCCAATACAGCAGCCATACCCAGATGTCTGGAAGGGTACCACATAGGCAGATGTCCAGGGGTTCAAACCGGAGCACTGCTGCTCATCATGCCACTGGCAGATGTGCCACAGGTCTGACAATGTCATGCATGTTCCAGGCTGTCATGGAGGCACAGGCACATATGGAATGGTACACCAGACAGGGACTAAGGGCACAGAGGGCACATAACACCGCCGTAATTGACAGTATCCATGACCTAGCAGGTACCATCCGTCATTACACTGAGGACACAGATAGACATTGGGGAGAGACATTAGATGTCCTCCACAATGTCATGTCTATGTGTCAGGACAGTGTGGGACAGTTCAGTCATCGACGTGGACATATGCCAGCAACATCAGCAGCTGGCAGTTGCCACGGACATCCCTCAAGTCACAGCCACTCCCGTAGTGCCAGTACCAGCCCCAGCAATGTTGGGGGTGGGCTGTCGATAGAACATCCTAGAAGACCACGTGCACATGGCTCTGGACAGTCCCAGCAGGGACCTGGGTCCAATGTACATCCTTCTACCTCTGGGGAAAGTACCCAGTCTGGCTTAGTACCTGATAGTGTCAGTAGCACCTCTGCTGGGCACAGGTACCATAACCGTGGCCAGAGACAGTGATCTGTAAAGCCTGGCAGGCACAGTCTGTGGCTGTCCCACAAATACCCATATATGGCAGCCACATGGTGGAACTGTGTGCATGCAGACACACACACACACACACACACACACACACACACACACACACACAGGAACCAGACACCTGGGGCTAACACATACCCACACACATTACATCAACATTGGCCCATAGCCTTACTCTTGCCCCTCACACACACACACACACACACACACACACACACACACACACACACACACACACACACACACACACACATGTCGATTGGATGGCTCACTGTAGGCCTCTGGCAAACCAACAACACACCCTGTGCATATGATGAAACCGGTGTCACCTCCTGTCATCTGTAACATCGATGCAGGAACAGGCTACCATGGTGCTGATGCGCAGGGTGACTTTATAGCAGTACAGCAATGCTACCATGTTGTCAACAGTAGAGTGTAATGATATGCTTGAAGATGTAGTTGAGCAGGTATGATTGTCATTGTAGTATTGTGTACACCATTGTTATTAAAATAGTGTATTGTCTGCCCACGTGCCACTTGGCTGATGTGTGTAGTATTGGCAGCATGTGTTAGAGAGTGGACAGTATGTGTGGGATGTGTCTAGCACAGATTTGCAGGTGTACATCTGTGAACATGGTGGAGGTGCACTGTCTGCATGTACGTGCATACTGGACACATGGGCAGGGTGACATGCCCTGTATTACACAGTAACACTACATAGTTTCTATTGGTGGACAGTATGCATTGTACTACACACATTTTGGAACCTGACTACACATGTGTGTATGACATGGTTTGACACTGCGCTGTGGGTGATACTGTTACTATCTGTCATTGTTCTGCATTCTGGTAGTATACATAACTTCTACAGCCTGACCATAACCAATCGTTAAATGATGTCTTCATGACTGACACACAGCTGTAGGACACACAGCAAAATTTGCATCCTTCAGGTACTATACTATGCCAGTAGCCAGTGGTATTCACCTGCACCCATTACTGAGACAACTCCTGTTTGGCATATAGCTCTCTTACGTACAAGCAATCACAGTAGGGATATGTCCGTCCACATCTGGTAATGCATACTGTGGCCTATAATGCATTCTCCAGATGACACACACATCCTCCACAAGGGTACCATACAGACAGATAACTGTTGTCAAACCCATGCTGTAAAGCTATTATCCAAACTAAGCACAGTCATCCACCTTTACGGAACATAGTATCCCCACAGTACCACATAGGTAGTAGCCACCAACATGATGAACAGGTACCGATGTGTACATGCAACCAAGTGTTACATCATCTCTCCTTTGATAATCACATTTCCTAAGGTATTTTGAAATACCTCGGTGGATCACATAAGCAATAAGGGGTTTGCATGCATATCCACAAAGGTTGTTGTACTCCTATAATGAATAGTCATCATTGACAGACTTTGCTGCGTTAGAACCGGTCTAACATATACCTCAGCCATAAACTCTCACTCATACAATTCAATAGTAACCATAATGAGTGTGTGTGACACAGATGACCTAGGCCAGGGATCACTGCAGTGGCTGGCCTTGTCACAAGCATACAGATGTGACCTAAGTTATGGGAAGCAGCAGCACAGTCTGGCAAAGATGACAGTTGTGTCCTTGGAGAAAGCAGGGTTCACACACATGCAATAATTGAGGTAACATGTACGTATATGTATTTGCCACACAGCTACCGCACATGTGCAATGCATACTGACATGTCATACAGTAGTAAAAGAAAAACCCACTACACATTAACCAACAGTGCCACACACATAGAGCACACACACTCACCGAGTGCAGGATTCAAACCCCTACCTAACTACTTCATGATACTAGAGCAGTACGCATTAACATGGCATGCTATACACATTACTGTGAGCTCTCTTTTCCACAGGTATATTTGTAAGATGGTGACATCATCAGACCTGACAAAGATAAGTATACCACTTGTAAGGTGTTCTACTACTCTACAAAACGGTTTCTCCTCTCCAAGGTTATTACACACAAACACACACACACAGGTGCCATGTGCGGTATTCAGACCCTACCTAACTGGTTTATGATACTACAGGAGTACACCTTTACACGACACACTATACACATTACTGTGAGTTCTCTTTTCCACAGGTATATTTGAAGGATGGTGACATCATCAGACCTGACAAAGATTAGTATACCACTTTTAAGGTGTACGAGTACTCTTCAAAAAGGTTGCTCCTCTCCAAGGAGATCACACACAGACAGACATACACTCTTGTCAAGTGCAGGATTCAAACCCCTACCTAACTGGTTTATGATACTACAGGAGTACACATTTACACAACGCGCTATTCATATTACTGTGAGTTCTCTTTTCCACAGGTATATTTGAAGGATGGTGACATCATCAGACCTGACAAAGATTAGTATACCACTTTTAAGGTGTATGAGCACTCTCCAAAAAGATTGCTCCTCTCCAAGGTGATCACACACAAACAGACACACACACACTTGTGAAGTGCAGGATTCAACCCCCTACCTAACTGGTTTATGATACTACAGGAGTACACATTTACACAACGCGCTATACACATTACTGTGAGTTCTCTTTTCCACAGGTATATTTGAAGGATGGTGACATCATCAGACCTGACAAAGATTAGTATACAGATTAGTATACCACTTTTAAGGTGTATGAGTACTCTCCAAAAAGGTTACTCCTCTTCAAGGAAATCACACACCCCCTACCTAACTGGTTTATGATACTACAGGAGTACACATTTACACAACGTGCTATACACATTACTATGAGCTCGACTTTCCACAGGTATATTTGTAGGTTGGTGACATCATCAGACTAGACAAAGTGGGTTACATTAGGTGACATTGAGTGGGCTACATATAAGGAATGTCTAAACACTTTGGCCATGTGATCATCAAAGAACTATCTGTGTCCCCAGGGCCTTCATGACTTTCTCCATACATACTGGAGTACCACCTATGTGGTAATTTGTTTGCACTTTGTTTTAGCCAAAGGGGATGACTATGCATTATTTGCCATTCTTCTTGGGGCATTGTTTTGACACCAGGTATCTGTCTCTGTCAGCTCCTTCTGGTGGATGTGTGTGTCAGCCATAGAGTCGATTATGGACCACAGTTAGCAGTCATCTGCAAACTTGTTTAGCCATACTCCTCCCATGCTTGCCTGTACCTCTGAGCTGTGTCTACTGAACAGGTGGGGTCCCAGGGCCAGGACCTGTGGGATGCCATTTGTGACTGTCTTAGAGTCGCACATGGCACCCGCAACTCTGAACATGTGTGTTTGATCTGTGAGCCACTTGGCCACACATCCTGTGACATAGCTGTTGATGTTCAGGCTGGTAAGTGTGTCCATGATGACAGAGTGGGGAATGGTGTAAAAAGTCCTTAGTGAGGTCCAGGTGGGCTGTGTGGACTACTTTCACCTCCATCTATGTCCTTGGTAACTGTTTGTAGTAAGTCAACTATGTTTAGGAGGCAGGGTCTGCCTTTAACAAGGTGAGGTTGTGTAGAGTCCAGTGTCTGGAGGTCCCCAATGTCACTGTTTATGTGTTCCATGACAATTTGCTCAATAGCTTTGTAGACCAGGCTGAATAGACATATAGGGCAATGGTTTCCAGATTCTGTTATGGCACCCCCTTTGTGGGGCTGGATGACTGTTGGTGTATGCCATTCTTTGGGTACATACCCTGTGGTACGATTGAGTCTGGCCAGTGAATGTAGGTGAGGGTGTGGTTCCTTTTGAGCCTAGTGTATGACACAGCCTGGGTCACCATCAAGTTCCATTGATGCTCTGTTCTTGGCTTTGGAGAGGCCTGTCCTTACCTGCATGTCCATAACGTCTGGGGCTCTGCATCCTTCTGTGATGGACACAGGCCCTTTTGGGGGTGATGGGGGGAAATTTTCACTGAACTTGTCCCCCAGGATGTGGGCAATGAAAGTTGGTTCAGTGTATTCCTTGCCATTTGTCAGTAGCTGACAGCATATTTGGAGGTTGACATCTACATGTGTGGTATAGCTACCACAGGCTTTGTGGTTGTCATTCTTACAGTCCTTGGCAATTTGTCTTTTGAAAGTGTCCTTGAATTATTTTATGAGTGATCATTTCTTCTTCCTTATAATGATCAGTGATGCCTTTCCTTTAGTGAAGTTGACTCTATCAGGTGTTAGTTTCCTCCTTCTGTTGTATAGCTTATTTATGGGCAATGACCACCATATTGTTTTCTTATTTTTGGAGAAGTGCATCTTGGTTTTATTTGTGATGTCTCCATCCATGCATCCCTGTAGATGCTCATAGGATTCACTTGTAACTGATTCGGCAGATTGTATACCATTATCCTACAGCAAGAGGTCTTTTGAACTTTCCACTTTTGTCTTGGGACATGTGCAGTTTGCTTTTGAAAATGTCTTCACGGTGGTTTCATTGACTGGGTGAGGGGGCTGGATGTGGATATCCAGTGCGATTACTTTATGATCTGATATTACCAGCGAGGGCTTTATCTCTGTTGTGGAACACTGGTACCACATGTTGGTGATGATCATGTCCAGTATGGTGTCACCTCTAGTGGGCATGGTGACCAGCTGTTCTAGGGTGTTAGAGCTTTTAAACTCTAGGAAACATTGGGCAAAGGACGTTGTATACAAGTAATTCTCCCACTCACTGTTTGGGTAGTTGTAATCATCTCATATAATGGTGTTTGATAGGACCTCTATATTTTCCACTGTTCTCAGGAATACTGAGTGAGGTTCCTGTGACAAGGTAGGTGATCTGTAGCAGGCTACAATCTGATGAGCAGCTTTGCCCAATGTTAGTTGCACTTGCATGGTCTCCAAGGCCTCATGCTGTGCCACTAACCTGAAGGCGTGTGTATCCATATGGTAAATGGGTACACCCCTTCCTTTTGTATTTCACTCGTGGTTTTGGGTCCGAAGGTCAGAGGGATTGTGAGTGTTTTACGTGGAGCATGTCCAACAGCTCTGCATTTGACTTAGCTTTGTATGTTAGGCAGTTAACACATCTGAGTAGGTGATATGCAAGGGAGTACAGATGGAGCATTTTGAGATGGTCTGTGTATGGCATGTATTTCTGGCTGCTAATGCTCTTTGTGAGGTATTGCTGCAGGCTTTACAGTTATTGTAGTTGTCTTGTGAGGTACATAGCAAAAGTGGCGTTGTACTCTATTATAGTTCTAGTGAGTGATGAGTAGTGGGGAACAATGTCCTCTTCTATTCTGCATGAGACACATTTTGTGATATGGTGTGCCACATAGCAGGGTTTCCTGACTACTGTGGGGATGTGATTATCACACTTGTGTCCAGTGTACACCTGTGACCCAAGGTCCCATGTCACACTGTCAGTGTTAAGTATACTACCACCTATATTGTAGTTCTTGGCTACAGAGGTTTTAACAAAGGGGATGACAATGCACCTTTTGCCATTGAGCTAGAGCCCATGGCTTTGACAACAGCCATCTGTCTTAGTGAGGCCCTTTTGTAGGATGTCCACATCTTTAGTGTTTACAATTATGGCTCCTAGTTTGCAGTCCTCTGGTAACTTCTGTAGCCACAGACCTTCCATGTTAAAGTTTACTTCAGGGAAGTAGATACTAAACAGGACAAGACACAGGACTGGACCTTGTGGTACTGCACTCATCACTGGTCCAAAGTCATACTTGGAGTCTGCTACTTTCACTGTGTGTGTTCTGTCAGTAAGTCTGTTGGCAACCCATCTTGTGGCATAGCAATTTATACCTAGTTTAGTGGGTTTATCTATATTTCCAGAGTGTGGGGTGGTGTTGTAAGCCATGGCAGGATCAACATAGGCTGTGTGAACCACCTTACCCTTGTCAATGGTTCTGTTGACTGCTTCAGTGTCATCTATCAGGTTTAGGTGACATGATCTGCATTTTACAAACCCAACATGGTTGTGGTCCAGGGTTTGAGGATTACAAATGTAATTATTTATATGTTGTATGATGATAGATTCCATGGCCTTGAAGAGCGGGCTCATCAGGCTAATGGGGCACTAATTCCTGGGGTCCGTGGTGTCTCCATCCTTGTGTAGTGGGATAACCGTCACTGTGCACCATTCAACAGGCACAAAGCATGAGGTGAGGCTATGACTGCACATGGTACGTCAGTGTGGTGCCTGTTTGTTCTGTGGTTTGTGTGGAACACAGCCTGTGAATTTATTTGGTCCCATGGCTGCTGTGATACTGGCTTTGGAGAGTGTTTTTTACCTGTGCAGCCGTGATGACAGCAACTTTGCAGTCTTCCATTATAGGGGTGTGCTCTTTCATGGGTGAGAGGGGGGGTACAGTTAACAGTGATCCTATCTGCCAGGATGTTGGCAATATCAGTTGGGTCTGTATATTTAGTGCCATTGAGCTGTAACTCAGTACAGATCTGAGTGTAGCCATGACATGGACCTGTCTGTTGGCCAGAGATCTCCTGAGTAGACAGTATGCAACAGAGTACAGATTGGGTTACATTCAGTCTTGTTGCATGGGGCAACTGTTTGAGGCCAGTAAACCTCTTGTTAGGGTACTTCAGTGGTCTGTTGAACGTGCCTAGTCTGATTCATCGCAAGTGTGTTGTGGTACTCTCTGACAGGTCTGATGACTACTGGGAACCTCCTTTGACCTACATGCACAGAGCTTGGCAGTTTATGTGAACACATAGCATGATTTTCTGACAACTTTGTGAATGTGTTTCTGGAAGTAGAGATGTCTATCCACATTTGTCCATAGATCCAGTATTATCACCTCCGTATTTGGCATGAGTGTGTGAGTATGCCCAGTATGACCTTTCAGTGTGATGCTGAATGAAATCCACTACATTTGTTGGAGTGTGTGAACACGCCCAGTATAGACATTTATACTATATGTGTATGGAAAGACAAGCTGAATCTTTAAAGCAGGGCTCACCTTTGTGTCATAGATCAACAGGGATCATGCTGTGCCTGCAGGGCTTCCATGAGACTTTGCATAGACTTATCAACTTTGCATAGACTTATCAACATTTCTACATACAGGGGGGACAGCTATTCTTTGTACATTTCTACCCAGGGGCACCCTTGATTGTTACTGTGGGTGTACATAGGATGAGGGTTTCACCTGGCACTTATACACATTTGCTATGCCTGCACTGCTATGTACCGTACACCATTTCAGTCTGTACTGTTGCCTATCGTACTGGCTTGAGGCATACTACTGTGCTACAGATCCTAGCATCCAATGTAACGTATATTAGATTGCAACTTCATAGTCTACACTACCCACATCACACCACCTGGCCTGATGTTCTCTGTCTGCATAGGCCTGTAGGGGAGGTTACCCATATGCCTCTTTAGGGACATGATACAACATTTCTTTGTGTTTGCATTACTGTACAATTGTCCTGCTGTGTCTATGCCACTGAAATGCTATCATGTCTTAGTGGTTCAGTTATGTGACTATAGTGCACAGTATCCTGGGTTCGAGCCCTGTCACTGCTTTTTATTTTACTGCTGGGCAGAGCAGACTGCTTAAGGAACAGTAAAGCAAATATGAGCATGTTTACCTGACTTTGCTCAACTTTGCACGATTTTGTCCAACCTTGCCCAACATTGCTCAACGTTGCCCAACATTGCGCTAATTAGCATGGGCAATTTTGTTTACATATACTAAATATTGGTAAATGCTGCTTAGCACTGCTTTATATTGCTTAAAACATGGCAATCATGCCTCCGGTGGTGCTGCAGGGCTGCCTATGTCGGATGCACATACTACACTCCCTATACATGTTTGGAAACAGGTAGTGTCAAGTTAGGCATCCCTTTTATTTTATGTGCGAGTTGGAGAGAGGTATCATTTCCAGGGTTCCTACTGAGCCAGTGTATGTGCTATGCGTTGCCTCTTTGCCAAGGCCAAGGCATACTGAGCATGCCTCCTTCTGCCTACTGGGGCAGGCTCAGGTTGTTCCTCCTCTGAGTCACGCTGTGCCTGTGCAGGCCTTGGCAATGGTGGGGGGCTGTTTGGCCCTGCCCCATGCTGTTCCTGCTTGCAGCTATTTTCGCAGGATCATATTGTGTAGCATGGCACATACCATGACAATTTGGGTACATGTAGTTGGTGAGTACTGCAAGGCTCCACCGGATGTGTCCAGGCACTGGAACTGTGACTTCAGCATCCCAAACACACCCTCGATTACATTTCATGTTTGTGCGTGTGCCTCATTATGGAGTTCTTGTTCAGGTGTGTGTGCATTTCTGATGGGTGTCATCAGTCACGGCTCCAGTGTGTATCCAGCATCCCCCACTAGGTGACCATCAGGGATGTCCCCATTGGCAAATGTCTGGTACAGCTGCATCAGATGCCAGACATGGGAATTGTGGTAGCTTCCAGGGCAGCCAGCACACACATTCAGTATTATGCCCTGGGCATCGCACACGACCTGGCAGTTGATGGAGTGGAAGCCCTTGCGGTTGATGTAGGCCCTACCCTACTCACCGGCTGGTGCTTTGATGTGTATGTGCGTGCAGTCAATTGCACCCACTACCTCAGGGTATTCCACTATTTGCTGGAAGAGACACATATTGCTGGCCAATACCTCACAGGAATTGGGGAAATATACATGATCACCGACATGTGCTGACATGGCATTCAGGAACTGGTGCAGTATCCTGGATGCTGATGCCTGTGAAATCCCCATCGTATCACCAGTTGGTCTCTGGAAGGTACCTGTTGCTAGTATTCTTAGGCCAACACATACCTTGGTTTCCACTGGGATGGGTTTCCCTCTGTTGGTTCTGTGTGTGAGGCATGGTCTGCACTGCTCAACAATTTGCTGCAGGAGCTCTCTGACCACTCTATAGTGCTCCACAATCTCCAGCTCATGTAGCCCCTGGTAGGTTACCCTGGGTCTGTAAACTCTTCTCCGTCTCCTCCCTGTGGGTTGCTCAGCAACATCCGCAATGGCACCACCCTCAGCATCTTGCACATGTTACCTTATAATAGCAATGGCAGCCCCTAACATTTTTTTTCTCAGTTAAGCTTTTTAAGTTTTCACTTCTCTTTGTATACTGCAGTGTTGCAGTGTTTCTGAGTAAAACATGGGCGAATGTTGTTTGCAGAGTTTTAAGTGCTGGGCTGGCCTAGTGTACTGCCTGTGTAATTGGCTGATTCTGACTGATTTCACCTGGCAGCTCTGCTAGTTCTCCTTGGTTAACTTCCTACTACTACTTTTCCTTCCTTTTCCCTTTCTGTTTCCACAGGGGGCGGCGCCACACAAACAAGCGCAAACATGCGCACATGAGCACACATCCACGCACACAGCCTTACACAGGCTTACACAGGCTTAGGCGGGTGCACATTGGTTGTAGCCACAGCGTACGCCTTCGGTTTCTTGGTTTCAGTTCAGAGACCTGTAGACATGCCTCTTCCAGTCCTGTGTAACTCACAGCAAACACATGCCACTCTGCTCCAATAAGCTTACAGTCTTGGATACATACCCCCCTCATGATGTCACCTATCTACTACTCTGTTACTCCCCTAATCCTACTCTTACACTCTAGGGACATGGTTCACATGGTAGGGAAAATTGGGATTCACTATCCTTATACTCATTTGCATAGAATTGCCTACTAATGCTTGGTTACATCTCTCACACTGAGCTTCCCCCCTTAGCAACCACTACTCAGTAGGCATGTTGTCTTCAGCCTGTCATTCACTTGCATGGCAGATGGATATTTTTAATAAAATGCCTATTTTTTGGCTTTATTTATTTTTTTTTTTTGGTTTTTAGAGCGCAGCACGTTTGCGTGACACTGCGCTACGCTTAAACATCAGAGATCAGGGGAAACATTTTTTTTTATTTTTTATTATTTTGCAACACATATAAATGCCAATGGCCTTATATTTGGCCATTGGCATGCTTCCTCAACTGGATGCATCCTTTATTTGGAGCTGTCATTGCTCCGTTTTGCTATTTGCAGAACGGTATTCAGTTACCAACTGAGTTCATTTCTGCAAATAACACTACTCTTACTCGGACAGGTTAGTGTTTCCTGGATCACAAATTTACCTCATTTGCATAGCTTTCAGCAGCAAATGAGGTAATTTGCATAACCTAACACTGTCCGTGTAAGAGTCGTTTTAGGAACTCTCATGCACGCCCCTGCCGGCTGTTCCTGGATCGCTCGGCAGATATATCGGCTGTCTGCAGTCTTACACTACTCTTAGACTCCATGCAAGCCTTCATGAATCCGGCCCATTATCTTTCAGTTTCAGTGCAACAGGAGACATAATGTGTAGAACTAGAAGTTTTTTGTATTATCTTTAAATGTGGAAGAATGTAAATTATTTTATGACTTCCACCATTTGCCAAAAGATCTGATGTCTACGTATTTTCACATCTAGTTGCTAAATGCTACCAGCTGCAGTGAGGGGTTTCACCTGGGATAGTCAGATGACAAGAAGTGATATCATGCTGCAAGCTACCCCAGCAGTAAAATTTGAAATATTAATTTAAGAACTCTCTGAGAGAGAGATGGAGCATTTTGTATTTTGTCTTTGACCTGACAAGAACATCCACTCACCACATCTGCCTGCTTGCTTTGTAAGTAAGTTAACTAGGGTACAGTAATTTCTCTTAGATACAGTCAGGAATATAGTGAAGTATAGCTAAGATGTTTACTTTATTTATTTGAGACTGTCATGCAACGTTGTTTTAAATATTTCCTGTGATTTTGAACTCTGATGTAACTGTGATTATATGCTGAGTATTTTTTTATTATTTTCTTATTTATTATTAAATATATTTAAGCCGTTCATTGTGACTGATATTTGTGAGACATATTTAAGTTCTGAGAGTAGTTGCATATTTATTTGGTGACACTGTGTAGGCCACTCCTAGTAGCCTTGCTCTTGGTCAAACTACCATTTGGATCAATAGTGACATTACGCAGTAAGACTGGCCACCCTTTATTAAAGGCCTTAAAGTAGCTGATAAGGACATGGCTTTTGGCAGTAAAAGCTACCTTATAGTCTGGGTAGTAGGGAGCATAGCTATTAAACTTGTGTCAGCCTTTCCCAGGTGTGTGTGTGTGTGTGTGTGTGTATAAATCAAACCTCAACATGTGTGGGAGTCAGCTACTTGGGCAGGGACACAAAGCACAGGTTGCACAGAGAGGGTGCTGGATGTCTTGGCTTAGCCACTCAGCTGGGATCTCAACTCTATAGAGAAAGAGGGAGAAACCAGCCCCAGACTGACTTTGGTCTCTGTGTGCTCTTAAGGGAAATTGCACTTGATGCAGAGAGCTGCATCTGGAAATACTGTGTGCGCGCTTGACATCTTCCCACTGGAGCTAGTGTTGAGGATTGAGGCTTCTTGATTACTGGGCCAGTGGTGAGGCATCACATCTATCATCAGGGATTTGGGTATGTATGTTGATAACAGACTGTGCTTTGACAACCACATCACTGTAGTGAGTAGAAGATTCTTCTACCTTGCACAGCTTACCCTTAATGGTATCTCCTTAAGGCTGAAAAAGTTATACCCCACTTTATTCATCCCTTATTAGGCCCATCATCGAATTTAATGCACCCTTCTGCATGTACCATACCATACACCTAAACCAAATATCTCAGTCTCAGTACTCTTAGCTACTCTGATAGATTGAAATCTCTATCCTTCTTCTCAGTGTCATACAAACTTCTGAGGGATGATCTCCATTTAGGGTCCCAAGCTATGAATAATGCAGCACTCTTTGAACTCCTTCAACTAAATAGAACAAATGGTAAAGCAAGCAGACATTGTAGAGACCCAAACCTACACTATCACACTAGTAATACCCAGTAGTATACCAGATACCTGATTCAACATATCCCCCATTTCTAAAATGCCTGTACCTAGCAAGCATAGAACTTCCTTAACAACCTTTAAAACCACTCTGGATATCTGGATGGGTGATCACAAATTGCCACCAGGGATATATGGAGAAAGTCTTCTTAATGGGGTGCACTCCTACTCTAGTACCAGTATCAGGTGATGTGGCTGAGTTTCTTGAAGGCACCCTTTGGCCATAAACTTAGTAAGAGCCTATGAACCTATACCTAAAATCAAGAATTCATGTAAATATTCAAAAATCAATGCAGGCCTCCTCCAACCTCTCCACCCTCATGCAGGCAACATTCATTCCTCATAACCATTTAGCTGTATGTTCTCAATATAAGGTCACTCCAGCTTAACAAAAGAACAATCATTCTTAAATCATGTAAGTAACAATTACTTTATCTTCACTAACCTTCAGGCTCATTTCAACTCTTACTATATTCCTTGACTAGGTAGTAAGCAATCATTAATGAGCCAACAACAGCCTGAGTTGATATACTTCAGCAAACATAAAAAACTAAGAAACTACAGGTCAAATAAGTCAAGATATACTAAGAATAAGTTTTAGTCTTGCATGAATGAGATATATGATTATACAACAATGTCCGCCATGGTAAACATTTCTAAGAGAGCTTGTTGTGATAATGAAGGGGAACAAACAAGGGTATTCAAAGACCACAATTTGTACTTGAGCATTATATTAACACAGTGATATTAAAGATGAAGGAAAGTGGCCAGAAATAGCAGGCAAACTTGGGGGTGCTATATTAGTAACTATGAAGGAGAAGAATATTATGCAATAAACAGTAGAGGTGCCAGAGAAAGTTTGGAGATTTGTGTCTCATTCCTAGTAAATGCAATAGCAAAGGGTTTGGTAGGAAAAGAAAGACAGAATCAGTCACATTCCAAGTAGAAAATCTTATGTTCTGGAGAAATGTTTGGAGATCAAAAAAAGAAATATATGTTTAAAGAATGTTATTTAAGGAAAATGGAGGACTTTATGAGAAAGAAAGTGTATTTAGTTGAACATGTAGCAGTAATATGCAAGCAACTGGAGGACATGTGGAAATGTAAAAATAAATATCAGGACTTTTATTTTCTCATGGTGGTGCAGCGGTTAGCATTGCCACCTCACAGCAAGAGGTTCTCCAGTTCAATCCTCAGCTGGGGTGCCTTCTGTGCGGAGTCTGCATGTCCTCCCAGTGGTCGCATGGGTTTCCACCGGGTTCTCCGGTTTCCTCCCACATACCAAAGAAATGCTGTAGGTGGATTGGGCACTCTAAATTGGCCCTAGGCATGAGTGCGTGCATGTGAGTGCCTTCTGTGGAAGGTTGGGTGCCAGGCTGGCAGCTGGACACTGTAAAACTCCCTGCCAATCATGAGCGAACAGGTGATCCACTGTGGTGACCCCTAACCGGGAAAAGCTGAAAGTAGAAGAAGAAGGACTTTTATTTTCTCTGATATGGACACAGGGATTCCATTCACAAGCTTGAAGTTTCAAAACATCAAACTGCAAATGGTCGAGACCATAAGTTTGAAGTTTTGAAACTTCGACCGTTTTGGATGGATTTCACCATGCAGTGCAGAGTTGGAAATTTATTTATTTTTTTTATTACAATTTTAAATTTTCAAAACTTTAATCTTATGGTCGCAACCATTTGCAGTTCGAAGTTTTGAATCTTCGAGCTTGTAAAGTGGATCTGGACATAGGATTGAAGTCACAACAATTGTATGTTGTATAGAAAAGAAGAAAGATATGAGCTGAGCCAGATCATGGTCAATTGGGGCCCTAGGCAGGGTAATGGATCAAGGCTTCCCCACACAGCAACCCCCCCCCCGCTTCACAGCCATTCCAGTGTCACATTACTTGGCTATTTCTCACCAGTAACCAAAAACACTTTTCAAACCTATGAATGTGTGCATTATTTTTTTCTTTTTAATTTAAAACTTTTATTTCAAATTTTATAGCATTAACAATGATAGCCATTTGCTAAGCAAAACAATACAGTCTCACAATGAAAACAGACTTAGCATGAACGGTAAACTTTTCTACCCTCAAAACTCACATTAATTGAAATTGCGTTGAAACTCACATTCAAGGAAAATGTATCTGGCAAGTGGTGCATTATGTTTACCTTTGCTCTGTTTTCAAACCATAGGCCTCCTTGAAGACATTTTTAGGACCATGCATGCATGCATGTGTTCTTTGAAGCAACTTCCTGATTGTATTAAATTATAGTCCTTGTATAATACAGCACCACTTGTCAGAGTGAGTTTTAAATTTTTTCTTTTGAATATTTTTCCAGTAAGCAATGAAACAAAATGTCTGAATCACATATGACAAAACTACCCATTTCAGAACATTTCAACCATCTGACTTCTGTCATCACCATAGACCAATATCAGTCAATGTGCACAATCTCTGCAGAAGTAAAAGTCATCTGAATAATTCCACATAACTAATGAAGAGGTTGCTGCTGGCAAACAACTTTATATGTCAGTGTTTCATGTACAAATTCCATTACTGCTGCCATTGAAGAATAAATTGCCCATATTATATTTAAAATAAATTGGTAAGCTGGTAATATTGCAATAGGGAATGGCTATCAGACCTACATGTCCCAAAGGAAAACAAACTCAGGAGTGAAGCACCCCATCCCCCCTTAAAAAGCATAGTAATATCAGCACTCCATTTACATGATGTGGGAGTAGAACCCACAGCCTTCTACACCAATTTGAAGTATGGTACCTGCTGTGCTACTAACACTGTTTTCAAATGTTATAACATAAGCACTGGTGATGGTTATTTGCTAAACAAAACAGTTACACATTGAAAACAGACAGCATGAGTAACAGTAAACTTTTCTTCCCTTGAAACTCACAATTCCTTGGAAATGCACCGAAACTCACAATTCCTTGAAAATGGACCTCTGATGACAGAGTGGTAGTTGGTGTACAGGATTCAGGCTCTTGTTTCCTTGTACTCAAGGAACTGGGTTAGAGCCTAAACAAGTTAGCCAACCTGCCATCCTTAACCAGGGCACACACGCACATACGCACACACGCACACACGCACACACGCACACACACACACACACACACACACACACACACACACACACACACACACACACACACACACACACACACACACGAGTATGATCCAGTCAGTGTATTATTAGACATAGTGAAGAAAATACAACTGGGAGTATTATGGGAATGATAGGATAAGTGGAAGAATAGAAAAATGAGTTTTATGCAGTAATGGGGAAAATAATATATGTGACATCCACATTCTGGGCAAGTAATGAAGGACCCTGAATCCTCACAATGTACACTGGAGAAGGACATTCGCTTGGAACAAAAATGGATACACTCAGTATTTCCAGATGCAGACCTCTCTGCATCAAGCACAATTTCCCTTAAGAGTATACAGGGAACACACTCAGTCCCAGGTCTGGATTTCTCTCTCTGTCTCTCCACTGATCCCCAATAAGGCTCCCCAATGGCATAGCTGCAGAGTTAAATCCTCAGCCAAGTCTACAAGTAAAGTCCTCCACCACTCTCTCTGTGAATCAAGTGCTTCTTGTCCCTGCTACAAGTGGCTGACACCCACACTCTTTAAGATTTAATTTTCACACTCACACACACACACACACACACACACACACACACACACACACACACACACACACACACACACACACACACACCTGGCAAAGGCTAGCACAGATTACCTGCTCTACCAACTTTGCCCAAACTATAAGCAGATTCACTGACACCAGTCAGTTACTATAAGGCTCTTAAAAAAGTATCCAATTATACTGAGTGAAGTTAATACTAATACCAATGGTAATGTTGACCAAGCAGTAAGACTTTCAGGAGTGGCAACAGTGTCACCAATAGATACAAGTACTCTCAAAGGTTAAAATGTTCTCTAAAAGGACCAGTCACAATGAAAGGTTTAAATATATTTAATAATAAATAAGAAAAGAACAAGAACATATGAAAAGAACACAGTTACAGAAAAACAATACTTAACTATTCTTACTATATTTTCCTGATTTAGAGAATTACAATCCCTGGTCACTTACTACAGCAAGGAAAGATGAAGTAGGTGAGAGATCCTTCTATGTCAGGTTCCAAGAAACAGACTGCCTAGAGACTTCAGTCTCATCTAGTATTAAAACATTATTTCTGTACAGAATGACATCACATACTTTTGGTCATCTGACTTCTGGTTCCCATGCAACTCCCCATTGCTAGAAACTGTCAGGATTTAGCACCCATGTGTCAATAATACACAGAGAAAGAGCCTTGTTAAGATCTTCTGCAGCTCGTGGAAGTCACAAAACCATAAAACACCTGTACTTTTGCAACAGGAGCCAATAAGCCATACTTCTTACAGACATTGCATCTTTGGCTTCATTCAAAACTGTGAGATAACATCTTTATGGCCTAGGCCCAGTAATTTATTTATTTTTTATTTTAAACTCAGGTGGATTGAGATTAACCTCTTTTCTTCTAGTATCGTCTGTTACAATATATACACTTCAACAATTAAAATAATGCATGTATATTTCTTTCTTTTTTCCAGCACACTGGTGATATATGTTTAACACAAGCAACTTGAAAAATACATTTTCAACACAAGCAACTGTACAAATCAGCTTGATATTCAAATAACATATAATTCTTTACTAAATACCAGCTAGCTGTGCTGGCACATGTCACACATCCGCTGCCCTACATCTACTGGCATAGCTGTGAACAATTCACATCATCCCATCTCCCACCCCCCTTTTGAAGACTCAAGCTAGCTTTTCAAGTGACCCTTGAGAAATATTGCTTGAGAGGAATGGGCCTGTCTGAACTACATTAACCCATACCCTGTCTTGAGACCCCATCTACACCAACATTGCTAACCCCACTACAGTGATGCACTGTCATATTATATGCCTACAACCCTAGGCTCCACCATAGTAACTTGGCATTTTGCTGGCTGCCTCACTGTAGCCATAGATCCCCCTCAGACTCCTCCTGCATCCTACTGCAAATACTTAGCACAAGGACCTCCCTATCATGGCAAGGTTTCAGCATATTAACAGGGTACAGTTTGGGCCTCTGTCTCCTGCCTAGCAGTTCTACCATGTAGTTAACATCATTGAATTTTGTTACCACTTCGAAGGGTCCCTACCAAGCTGCCTACAACTTATTGTGTCTAACAGGAATGAGAACCCTAACCTGCTGCCCCACAGAATACTCCTGGGCTCAAGCATTCCTGTCATACCAGACCTATTGCTGCTGTTAGGCTCCTGCCAGGTTCCCCTGGGCCACGCCCACGAGTTCCCTAAGTTTTGTCCTGAGGTTTAGGACATATGCCACAACAGACTTCTGGTGGGATTAACAATCACCCTCCTGCTCATCAAGAATCAAATGTACCAGCCCCCTCACCCTATGTCATACAGCAACTCAAAGGGGAACAACCTGTGGATTCCTGGGGCACCTCTCTGTAAGCAAACAGCAGTTGGGGCAAATATTTGTCCCACTCTCTCTTATACTGGTCTGCAAATGTCCACAACATGGTCTTTAGCGTAGAGGTTAACATCTCCACAAGACCATTAGTTTGGGGGTGTAGAGGGTGGTCTTTACATGCTTCACCCCACAGTCCTTCCACAGACAATCCAGCAGGTCTGGCATGAAACTGGCTCCTCTGTCAATCAGTATTTCTCTCAACAAGCCTACCCTGCTGAAAATCTCTAGCAAAGCATTTGCTACCTTCTCTGCCTCAATGGAGGACAGATCCACCGTCTCAGGGTATCTAGTAGCATAATTCACTAATATCAGGATATAGTTCTTCCTTGTGGAACTTGGTGTACTCACAGGCCCCACAATATCCATAGCTACCCTCTGAAATGGCTACTCAATAAGAAGCAAAGCTATAACTGGAGCTTTGACCTTGTCGACGTTTTGGCACTGCTCACAGGTCCTGCAGTGCCCTGTTACATCCCTTGCAATCTCAGGCCAATGAAAGTTCTGCATAATATGTCTCTTAGTATACTTTATGCCCATATGACCCGCAAAAGGAATATCATGGGCTATGGCTATTAGTGCCAGATCGTAGGCTCTAGGCACTACCAGCTGCTGTATTACCTCACCCTCTAGCCCTCCTTCAGGGGTCCAGTTTCTATACAGTAACCCTTTGTTCCAGTATACAGATTACTCCTTTCCTTGAGAATCAGGTACTTCCTTAGCTACCTGCCTCATGCCTTGTAATGTAGGGTCTGAGAGCTGAGTCTGTCTCAACTCTACCTTTGTAACTTTTCACAGCTCTCTTTCCACAGGAAGTCTGGTATCTTCTGACAGCAGTACCTCACTGTCAGACTAGATACTACCACTCACCTCTGCCCTTGCAGATACTCTGTCCAAGGGAACATCAGTACCTACCAGCAGCTGTGGCTCACTACTACAGGGTAGCTCCCTCCCTAAAATAGCCACCTCACCAGCCCTAGCTTCAGGTGTGAGGTCTGTCTGGATCTCCCCCAGTCTAACAGACCCAAATGCCTGTCTCCAAGCCTGACTGCATGTAACTGCATGCACACAAGGTACTGCATTATCAAAATCATTCCCTATCAAGACATCTGCAGGGATATCCTCAAACACACCTACTTGTTTGCTTCCATTTCCACCCCCCAGTCAAGGTGAACCCTGGCCAAAGTCATTTGGAATGGGGTCCATCCTAAATCTCTGACTGGAATGAACTGCCCAGGCAAGGACTATTCTTCTTTAACCACTGCATACCTAACAATGGTTATGTCAGAGGCTGTGTCTCTCTTAGCAGTGACCTGCTTTCCATCCACTAAGATTGGATATAAACTCTGATGATAGTTTGGTACCCCTGTTGTCTCCAGACAACTTACCACTGGCATACTGTTATTCCCACTTGTTGGCTCCCCCACCTTTTGCTGCCCACCTTGTCTCCATGGACATCTATATGATACATGGTCCCAATGGTTACATTTAAAACATTTAACATTTGCTAAGTAGACATCTCCCTTTTTTCCCCAGCTCATCTGCAGAGTTACACTCTTGGTCCGCCAACCAGATTCTCATGTCCTCAGGCAATGTGCTAAGGGCTTGTTCCCTCACAAAAAGGTCTGCCAGCCCTTCAAAAGTGGTGACCTGACACCCACTCACCCACCTATGAAACTAAGTGATTAACTCAGCTATATAATCACCCACACTTTAATCTGCCTTGTGTCTATGCTCACAAAACTTTTTTACTGTAAGCTTTAGGTGTTAACTTAAAGTATTCAAGTAAGCAACATTTGACTTTATCATAATTTAAATAATCAATATCACATAATTTAGAAACAGCAGTTATAGCTTTACCATGGAGTAAGGAGGTCAGGAACCGTACCCAGAGCCCTTGGTCAGAATTATACTGTTGACAAGCTCTTTCAAATATATGAATAAAACTATTAGAATTATCACTTTCTGTAAATTGTGGAAGAAATGCACTGACCTTTATTTCTTCCTGGGTTCAGTTATTCAGTTCCCCATTACCTCCAACATCCTGGTGAAGTATCAGCATCTCCCTTTCATGTTAACACTGCTTTTCATTTTCTTCAGCCTCCAAACATGCAGTCTCTTTGCTGATACTAACTCCATCTGTTTCTCCTTTTCTTCAGCCTCCAGACACTGCAGTCTCTCTGCTGATTCTAATCGCAAGTGGTTGGCCTCCAGTTAAAGTCTCTTTAACTCCAAATGGATTTTTAAGTCCTGTGAGGGAAAGGTGAACGGTCCTGTTTCTGAGGGCTGCAAATTCCCATCAACAGACTATTTATCCTCCTGGTTGCTGGTCTGAGCTGTGACTAAGGCTGAAATCATTTCCTATTTAGTCAGGTTGGCAAGCACCAGTCCTTTGGCTTAGCACACCTTGGCTAACTGGTTCTTTGTCAGCTTACCATGATCCTCTGCTGACATCTTTGCCTGCTTTCCCTGACAAAACTAAACTAACAAAAAATTAAACAGAACTGCTGTGAAATGAAACTGAATATTTACCTTGTAGCAGCTTGAGAGTACACCCACCTTTCGAGACAACTGCTTACATGCCATAGAAATTCAATTAATATCTGCACCACTGCTCACCAATATATGACGTCCCCACTCTGGAGCAGTAATCAAAGAGTACGCATCCTCACCACTGACACTGGAGAGAGACAATCAGTTGGAACAAAAATGGATACACTCAGTGTTTCCAGATACAGACCTCGCTGCATCAAGCATAATTTCACTTGCAAGCACATTGGGAAAAGACTCAACCCGTGGTCTGGATTTCTCTCTCTGTCTCTTCCCAGGTCCCCAGTAAGACTCCCCACTGGCACAACTGCAGAATTAAGTCCTCAGCTGAGTGTCAAAGCCAACCCCTCCACCACCCTCTCTTTGAAACCAGTGCTTGTGTCCCAGCTCGAAGTAGCTGAAACATGCATTCTTTGAGATTTAATTTTCACATAAACACACCTGGAAAAGGTTGGCACAGATTACTCATTCTACCAACTTTGCCCAGACTATAAGTTGGATTCACTGAAACCAGTCAGTTATTATAAGGCTCTTAAAAGGGCATACAATTATACTGAGTGAAGTTAATACTAATACCAGTGGTAATGCTGACCAAGCAGTAAGACTTTTAGGAGTGACCATAGTGTCACCAATAGATACAAATCTCTCAAAGGTAGAATATTCTCAAAAAGTACCAGCCACAATGAAAGGTTTAAATATATGTATTAATAAATAAGAAAAAAACATGAAAATACAAAATATCTATTTACAGTAAACACCAGAGATTCAGTCACAAGAAATATTAAAAATAACACAGCTGAAATATTCACAGTTACAGAAAAACAATACTTGACTATCCTCACTATATTTTCCTAACTGAGTTACAGAATTATTATCCCTGGTCACATACTAGAGCAAGCCAAGATGAAGTAGGTGTGGGATCCTTCTATGTCAAGTGTGAGATATGTTAATATCCCACCGGACTGCCACCAATAATGTGACGTCCAGTTAATTTCCCACCGGACTGCCAATAATAATGTGACATTCCCCACTTAAAACCTGGGTCAGTAATTAAGGAGCCTCAATCCTCACCACTGACTCCAATGTGGGACCTTCATGGAAAACACCAGAGCACAGAGCACACAAGAGTAAAATTTCACAATTCCCCTTAACAGCATACAAGTGACACACTCTATTTCCTGGGACTGGACGATAAACCTCTGTCCACCCCAAATGTAATCCCTTACTATACACTTCAGAGCAATGTGTTCGGGTTTAAGACCTCTGACTCACTCACTCTCAAAATAAATTTAAATCTCACACACTCAAACACTTATGGGAAGCAGACACAGACTTCCAGCTATGTCCCCTCCCCAATACAAATGGTAAATGCAGCCACCAGAGTCAGACAGGTAAACACGCCCTTCAAAGGGTATCAATTATTTAAAAAATTAAATATCAAAATAAATGGTAAATATGACAAGAAGCAGACAGGCATTTGAGGTGTCCTGGGGAGTATCAAACAGGTATAACCACTCCCTAACCTCTAAACAACACACTGATTGTCAAGCCACAATGTAAAGTAATGAATGATTACAAGAATGCACATCAATAAGTTTCAATAAAACCCAGAACTCAATCACCAGAAATATAAAATTAAACCGTAGAATAGAAATACATCATCTTATAAAAACCCTTTCTAAATAATTAAACTTTCTTAAACTAACTAGTGAATACTGTCCCTGATATAATCTAAAACATAACAGCAAGCCAAAGGCACAGCACTGTAACTTACTGCAACTTTTAACTAACTGCCTTCAACTGACTTCAGAAGTTTGTCTTGTAGTCCAGGTTAACTGTTTCAACTGCCTTATTTTAAAAATAACAATCAGCTGTTTGAAAAAATTCCTTTTCCTGTCAATCATCTGTTCAAATAATCACATAGCAGCCAGGAACATTCAAATGACATTGTCATGGCTGCCAGCCCAGTTAGCTAGAATTTTGTAAACGATTCTATGTCATTGTAAATATCAATATGATTCATAGGCTTGTCTACCAGTGTAAGTAACCTGTATGTTATGTGCTGAGCTTCAAAAATGTAACCACAGTGCACCCTGCTGGAGAAGAGCAGAAATGTATATGGACTGTATGCCTATGCAAATGTATGTTTTCATGGTAGAAGTTTGAACATACAGAGTTAGCTTGCAAACTCTGAGAAAATAAGTAAAGAGTTTTATGACGGTAGAAGACAGAATGTCTGCAGCTAGAGTTTCTTTCTATTGTCTTAAGACAGAAATAATTACTAGATTTAAAATGTAAAAGAGTTAATTGTTTTACATCTTCAAGTTTCAGGCAACCTTCTAAGAGATAAGTGTCAGCTTCTAAGAGAGAAGTATTTTTCAGAGACATGTTAAATTCTGTTGGTATCTGTTATGCCTGGGAACTAGGGGCAAGTGTTAAATAGTGATGTCATCTAGCTAACCCAGCAGTAATGCGCATTATTAATTTAAGAACTATCTCAGAGAGAAAGTCAATGCATTTTGTATTTGTCTCTGGACCTGTAAACATATTCAGCACTTTTCATCTGTATTTGCCTTGATCTGTAAGTACTATTTAGATCATAGTATCTCTCTTAGAGATAGATAGGAATATAGCAAGATTAGTCTAGATGTTTTCAGTATTTATGTGAGGCTGTCCTGCAATGTTGTTTTAAAATATTTCCTGTGATTCTGAACTCTGTTGTCACTGTATTGAGTTATTGAGTTTTGTCTTGTTCGTTATTATTAAAAATATTTAACCCTTTTAATTGTGGCTGGTTTTGTTTAGAGATATTTAAGCGCTTACAGTACTTGCATGTATTTGGTAACACTGTACAGGCCACTCTTAAATAGCCTTAAAGTCTTGGACACACTTAGCATTTGGATAATAGTGACATTGCACAGCAGAATTGGTCACCCTCTGTAAGGGCCTAAGGGTAGCTGTTAAGGGTGATTGGTGGCAGGTGGTACTACCGTATAGTCTGGGCAGAAGGAGGTATAGCTAGTGAACCTCTGCCAGCCTTCCCCATGAATGCCTGCGTGTTTGTATATAAATCAAATCTCAAAGGGTGTATGTGTCAGCTACTTGGGCAGGGACACAAAGCACTGGTTGGACAGAGAGTGTGCTGGAGGTTTTGGCTTGACCACTCAGCTGAGATCTTAACCCTATAGCTGTGCCAGTGGGGAGTCTTACTGGGGATCCGGAGAGAGAGGGAGAAACCAGCCCAAGACTGACTGTGATATCTGTGTGCTTTTAAGGGAAATTGTACATTACTGTGTGTGTACTTGTGATCCTCCCAATGTGCACATCCCACACTGGTGTTAGTGGTGAAAATTGAGACTCCTAGATCACTCAGCCAGTGCAGGGGCATCACATATTAATTGGTGGCAGTGGTGGGATAGCGACATCACATATTAATTGGTTGATAGTGGTGAGATAGTGACATCACATATTAATTGGCTTGTAGTTGTATGGATATTGAATTCCTGTAGCTTGTGTACTTGTGTACTGTGATCCCTGAAGATGTTTGTACTCTTAATCAGCCATGCAGTAAACATTCAGAGTTCATATCAGAATTGTTTTATTTCTTTTGTTAGCTTTGTTAGTCAGGGAGAGCAGGCAAGCATGTCAGCAGAGGAGTATTGCAAGCTGACAAGGAGCCAGTTGGCTGAGATGTGCCAGGCTAAAGGACTGGTGCATGGAAACCTGACTAAAGCAGACATGATTGCAGCTTTAGTCACAGCTGCATCAGAGAACAGCAACCAGGAGGATGATCAAACTGGCAATGGAGATGTATAACTCTCAGAGAATGGACATCTCAACTTTTCCAAAGAGGACTTAAAAATCTGTCTGGAGTTAAAGAGATTGAGCTAGAGGCCAAGCATTTGGAAACAGAGGCAGCAGAGAGACTGCAGCATCTAGAGACTGAGGAAAATGAGAAACTGCTATGCTTGGAAGCCGAGGAGAAGAAGAGGGAGAGGCAACATGAGAAGTTGATGCTGACTCTTTGCCAGCGTCATGGAGGTAATGGGGAAAGGAATAACCGAACCCCAGAGGCAACAAAGGTCAGTAAATGTCTTCCACAATTTACAGAGGGGGATAATTTTGATAGTTTCATTCAAATGTTGAGAGGGTATGTAAACAGTATAATGTTGACCAAGGGCTCTGGGTATGGTTCCTGACCTCCTTACTCCATGGTAAAGCTGTAACTCCTCTGTCCAAACTGTCTGATAATGACTGTCTAAATTATAATGTTGTAAAGAATTGTTTGCTAGAATTTTTAAGCTAACATCTGAAGCTTATAGGAAAAACTTTCATGAGCATAGATGCAAGGCAGATAAAAGTGTGTGTGTGTGAATATGTTGCTGAACTAAGCATTTATTTTCACAGGTGGGTGAGTGGATGTCAGGTCATGGCTTTTGAAGGGCTGGCAGACCTTTTGGTGAGGGAACAATCCCTTAGCACTTTGCCTGAGGATATCAGGATCTGGTTAGATGATAGACAATGCCTTACTGTAGATGAGTTGGGGAAGAAGGGATACATATACCTAGCAAGCAGGGCATCACTACAAGGGAAAGCAGCACCCAATGCTGCTTATGGGTCTAAAGGAATCCATAGTGGGCATATCAGACTGCCACAACAAAATCTGCAAATAGCAGGGGAAGCCACTAGTCCAGGAACACATTCAGGACCTAGGGTAAAATGTTTTAAATGCAACCAGTGGAGCCATGTAGTATATATGTTCACAGAGGCAAGGTGGGGAACAAAAGGTGGGAGAGCCAGTAAGTGGGAATGACAAAATGCCAGCAGTAAGTTGTCTCGAGACAACAAGGGTGCCAAACTACCACAAGAGGTTATATCCTATCTTAGTGAATGGCAAAGAGACCATTGTTAAGAGAGACATAGCCTCTGACATAACCATTGTAAAGCCTGCAATGGTTACAGAGGAGCGTACTTGCTTGGGCTGTCTACTCCATTCAGAGCTCTAGAAGGGACCCCATTCCAAATACCTTTGGTTAAGGTTCACCTTGGCTGGGAGGGTGGCAAAGGAAGCCAGCAAATAGGTGTGTTTGAGGATATCCCTGCAGATGTCCTGATAGGGAATGATTTTGATAATTAAGTACTGTGCGTTCATGCAGTTACACGTAGTCAGGCTTGGAGACAAGCATGTGGGTCTGGTAGACTGGGGAAGACCCAGAAAGACCGCACACTTGCAGCCAGGACTGGTGAGGTGGTTACTTCCGGGAGGGAGCTACCTTGTAGCAGTGAGACTGAAGGTGAGCAACAGATGCTTGCGGGTACTGATATTCTCTTGGACAGAGTGGCTGCAAGGGCAGAGGTGAGTAGTAGTATCTAGGCTGACAGTGAGGCACCGCTGTCAGAGGATACCAGACTTCCTGTGGAAGCGTAGCTGGGAAGGGTCACAAAAAGAGAGTTGAGACAGGCTCAGCTCTCAGACCCCACATTACAAGGCGGAAGAGAGGTAGCTAGTGAGGCACCTGATTCTCAAGGGAAGGGGGAATCTGTATACTGGGACAAAGGGTTACTGTACAGAGAGTGGACCCCTGAGGGATGGCTACAGTGTGAGAGAATACAGCAGTCGGTAGTCCCCAGAGCCTACCGTCTGGCACTTCTAGCATTAGCCCATGATATTCCCTTTGCAGGTCATATGGTCATAAAACGTACAAAGAGACATATTATGCAAAACTTCTATTGTCCAGGGATTTCCAGAGATGTAACAGGGTACTGCAGGGCCTGTGAGCAGTGCCAAAAGGTAGGTGAGGCAGGAGACAAGGTGTAAGCTCCTTTGATACCTTTGCCTGTGATTGAGGAGTCATTTCTGAGGGTAGCTATAGATATTGTGGGGCCTCTGAGTACCTCAAGTTCCACAGGGAAAAAGGATATCCTAGTGGTAGTAGATTATACTACCAGATACCCTGAGACAGTGGCTCTATCTTCTATTGAGGCAGAAAAGGTGGCAAATGCTTTATTAGAGATTTTCAGCAATGTATGTTTCCCAAAAAAAATACTGACTGACAGAGGTGCCAATTTCATGACAGACCTGCTGGCTTGCCTGTGGAAGTACTGTGGGGTGAGGCACCTAAACACCACCCCCTACCATCCCCAGATTAATGGTCTTGTTGAGGGGTTAAACTCTACACTCAAGTCCATGCTATGGCCATTTGCAGACCAGTTCAAGAGGGACTGGGACAAATATTTGCCCCATCTGTTGTTTGCTTACAGAGAGGTTCCTCAGGAATCCACAGGTTTTCACCCTTTGAGTTGTTGTATGGGCATAGGGTGAGGGGACCTCTAGATTTAATATGAGATGAGTAGCAGGGTGAGTGTGAATCCCACAAGGAGTCTGTTATGCCATATGTCCTAAACCTCAGGACAAGGCTCAGGGAACTCATGGGCTTGGCCCAAGAGAACCTGGCAGAAGCCCAATAGCAGAAAAAGGTCTGGTATGACAGGAATGCTCGAGCTAGAGATTATGCTGTAGGGCAGAAGGTAATGGTTCTCATTCCTGTCAGACACAACAAGCTGCAGGTAGCTTGGGAGGGACCCTACAAGGTGGTAAGGAAGGTCAGTGATGTTAACTACACGGTGAAACTGCTAGGCAGGAGACAGGGGCACAAATTGTACCATGTTAACATGATGAAACCTTACCATGATAAGGAGGCACTTGTGATGAGTATTTGCAGTGGATTGCAGGAAGAGTCTGAGGGGGATCTGGTGACTGATCGCCTCAGTGAGGCTTGGACTGACACCTCAGTGGAAGAGGTAGCAATGTCCCAGCAGCTATCCCCTACCCAGGTTCGAGAAATACGAGCAGTGTTACAGGAGTTTGGGGGGCAAGTTCACAGGAAAACCAGGGTATACCCACCTGATGCAGCACCATGTGGATATAGGACCCCAAAGACCTATTAAGCAGGCCCCTTATAGGGTGCCTGAGAGAGTCAAACAGACTCTGAGGGAGGAGATGTAGTAAATGTTGGAACCAGGAGTAATCCAGGAGTCCAGCAGTCCCTGGGCCTCGCCAGTGGTGCTGGTACCAAAGAAGGATGGCAGCACCAGGTTTGGTGTGGACTACAGGAAACTAAATAGTCACACAGAGTCAGATGCATACCCTATGCCTAGGACAGATGAAGCCCTAGAGCAGCTTCTGTAGTCTGGGGTAAAGAATTTAATTCCTTTCACCTACAATTGCCTATTGCATGAATTTGAGTAAGTCACTTAACCAGACAGTGCTCTTGAGATGCCCATTAAAAGCGACACTTATGTCCAATGGGCTTACCTGGTTAAACATTATATAAAAAGCTTACCTAGGACAGTAGGGCACAAGTGAATGCAGTATAATTGTAAGATATATACTGTGTATATATATATATATATATATATATATATATATATAGAGAGAGAGAGAGAGAGAGATATGACCTTCCATATAAAATATACACATACTAACATTTACGAGTTAATTTATGTAGTAACAAAAGAATATTAGGATGTCAGTTTCAAGAATGTAAGATTACTTGGAACATTTTGGGACTGAGTACACCATGTGAGGGTATAGGAACATGGGATATTGTGTCATTCATGCCACTCTCAAAACTTACTATGTAGATTTCAACTGCTTAGTTCTGAAATGAAATTCTGAAGCTGCATAATACATTTGAAATAGATGCATACTAGCAATCTCAATTTCTAGACTTCATAGTGTAAATTTAAAATAAAACAGCAGGCTCTAAATAGGGAATTCCAGTGCTTAGCAAAATTGTTGTATTTTACTGATTTTGATCATTGGATAATTGGACAAAAGTGTCCCGTTTGGGGGTGGGGGGGGGTAACTCAGAGACACTGTCTAGTTAAGTGAGTAGTGCAGGTAGACAAAATCAGACAAGCCCTAAACACTGGACCACATAAAGCAGCTTGTTAACGTCCAAGAGCCTTAATCATCTGCACTAAGTACTAGAAAAAATGCACAGTGGACTTTACCCAGCACTGGGTTCTAACCACAAAACATAAAAACACAGATGATGACATCAGAAAAGGAGCACATGGCTAAATACGACAAGCTGCAGCTACTGTTTAACCAATGTTTTATCCCATTCCCCCTATATAAATATATATATATATATATATATATATATATATATATATATATATATATCCGCACACACACACACACACACACACACACACACACACACACACACACACACACACACACACACACACACACACACACTTTCTCTCTCTCTCTTTTTAAAACGTGCTTTGAAATATGTTAAGAGTTACTTCTTTATGTAGGCAGACAATACTTCCTCAAATCACTTCCTGAGCTGTCAATATTCCCCTTCCAGTTGTATTCTTCTTTATTATTATATAGTTCTTTTTTTAGGATTATATCTGTTTTGGGATATGGATAGCCACAAGGTACTTAAATATTTTTGTCTTTTATATTTCTGACTTCTTGCTTTAGAGTTACGCATTAAGCTGTTATAGTTTCATTGTCTCCTTCTACCATCTCTCTCTCTCTCTCTCTCTCTCTCTCTCTCACTTTACATAGAATTTATTGTAATCTAATATACACAATTTTGTTGCCCCTCTTTGAAGTATCTCTTGTCCTATGTTCTTAGGTTTATGAATTTTCTATAACTGCAAGCAATACTACTGATATCAATTCAGTGGGACAACAACCTGTTGTTTTCTATGAAAAATGTGATTACTTCTGCAGAAATGGTGTCCGACAGAAATGTGGTCAGACATGTAAGGTTTGATTATTTGGCGCCACCTTTTGGTCTTCTTTTTAGCTGCAGTGAAATGCATGTACAGCAGACCTTTAACATCCATCTAAAATACTATCAACTCCGAAAGATAAAACTGCAGTTTAATGTCTCATTCTAGTGATGGCACCTACAATGGACTGCATGGAATGCACTGGAATGTCAATTGAGGCTACTGGTCTGAGAATAGAACTCACAGCCCTATCATTTCACATTATCAGAAGGCAAGTACTACTTGCTGAGCCACTCACATTCGCAATTCAGCCGTATTTAAATCCATTCAATTGACCAAAAATATCGGTAACACATAAGAAACTTTTTTTAAAAAAAGAAGAGTTCTCCTTAGCTAGTCTACAAGATATTTGCAGCATTACTGTCTCAGGGTTGTACAATAACACTTTTCTTACAGTCTGCATACAAAAGCCGTCTTCTGTTCACTTGCTTAATATTTAATGTAAAAATCTCCATCTTCCTTTGTGTTTTCATGGCACTGTAATTAATTCTTTGATCTTGTCTTTATATTTAACTGTTAATTATTAGAACTATCACAAGCTTTGTGGAAGGTATTGACAAATTTGGCTACTATATTAAATTCATCACAACCTTCAGGTTTTTGTATGATGTGATGACTGACAGCATTTTCCACATAGATAGACCCATTCAAAGTCCACAATACAATCAAACAAGGATGGTCATTGCCCTAAAGACTGTTTATTGTCTTCCTAGCAGTGATCATAATTGTTCATAAAAAATCCACCTTCTGAAATTCACAGAGAATTCAAAATGGTTAAAGGGCTCTGCAAACTTAAAAGCTTGTATTCAAAAAACAAAGTTTCCAGGGTAAACTTCAATGCACTAGTGACTGGATATTCTTATGCACGCACAGACCAAGAGTGACATCTAAGATGCAATTAATGCATCTCAGAAGGTCATGAATGTCTGGGTCTTCCCCTCAACTTCCAAGCTGCTGTACACTGGACTGTTCAAAATCTGAAAATAACAGTTCACAATTCCCCAGTGACAGACTGACCATAGACAAGATGAGTAATCCTTGCTGTACACATCACCATCACAGCAAACATAACCAGTGAGATTATGAACAGCATATTAATACATTCTTTGCTATATTGTTTTACCATGTTTTCACCATATGTGATCTACAAAATGGCATCAAGATGCTGGTGTACATCTGAATTGTCATGCCTAATTTTCTTTATGGATGTAAAATTCCAAGGAATTACCGAAAATATTTAACAGCCTTCAGAGATGCCACAAGGAATGGCTCAGTAAAATCATCTACATGGGAAGACTACCATAATATCTTTAAGGTCTACCATGATATTAGTCTCACAAGAACTTTGACAACAGTATGCATACATCAGCTCTACTGGACCATACCCTATATTTAAGTGCCTGGCTTTTAACTTTCATCATCATCATCTTCTTTTGGCTGTTCCCATTAGGGGTTACCACAGTGGATCATCTGTTTCCATTTCTTCCTGTCCTCTGCATCTTGCTCTGTCACACCAACCACCTGCTTGTCCTCTCTCACCACATCCATAAACCTTATCTTAGGCCTTCCTCTTTTTCTGTTACCTGGTAGCTTCATCCTTAGCATCTTTTTCCCAATATACTCAGCATCCCTCCTCAGCACATGTCCAAACCAAAATAATCTTGCCTCTCTGGCTTTGTCTCCAAACCTTCCAACCTGGGCTGACCCTCTAATATACTTATTCCTAATCCTGTCCACTCTTGTCACACCCAGTGCAAATCTTAACATCTTTAACTCTGACACATCCAGGTCTAACTCCTGCCTCTTTGTCAGTGTCACTGTCTCCAACCCATGTAACATAGCTGGTCTCACTACCCTCATGTAGACCTTCCCTTTCACTCTTACTGGTACTTGTCTGTCACAAATCACTCCTGACACTCTTCTCCACCCACTCCATCCTGCCTGTACTCTCTTCTTCACTTCTCTTCCACACTCACTATTACTCTGAACTGTTGATCCCAAGTATTTAGACGCATCCACCTTCACCACCTCTACTCCTTGCATCCTCACCATTCCTATATCCTCCCTCTCATTCACACACATATATTCTGTCTTAGTCCTGCTGACCTTCATTCCTCTTCTCTCTAGAGCATGCCTCCATCTCTCCACGGTCTCCTCCACCTGTTCCCTACTCTCACTACAGATCACAATGTCATCTGCAAACATCATAGTCCACGGGGACTCCTGTCTGATCTCGTCTGTTAACTTTCATTACTAATTCGTTATTCCCTACTATATCATGGCAGAAGGACATGAGGCTGTCAAAGAAAATTTTACAAATATATACCTAGTCATGCCTCAGGTCAAGCTATATGGACATCACAAGATCAAAGATAAGACCTATCAGCCAACATTCTTAGTGCTTCAGCCTCCATCATTGGACCCTGTGTAGACAAATTCCTTAACTTATAAGGTGAAAGGAGCAAGTACAGGAAGGAAAAGGAGCAAACACTGAAACACGGGGCTGATGTCCCACATGGAAGGCTTTACGGTTTATGTACACAGATCTATATATACAAGTCTGCGCTGTTGAGTCACCTCACAACCACCAGTGAAACATGGTAGAGACAGTCCTTAAAGTCAGATATTGCTGATGGCAGCGGCTTCCAATTAAGGTAAAGTATTTACTTCAGAAAAGCTTCTTATGCAGATCAGGCATCCGACACAAAAACACCCTTAAACTCACATTGACTCTACTGCTGATGCAGCATAAATAAATGAGTCAAATCATGTGAGTTACATTCAGCGTTTCATATTTTCATAGAACACATTTGCCCAAATCCTAATTTGAAAGTTTGGCTTCACAGTATAGAAAAGAAATGTTTAGCCGTCACCAGAAAACCTAAGTATCATCTTTGTCAGATGTGTCTGAATCTTGGAATTAATTATATTCCCTTTTAAATCATTGACTATTGCTTTTATATACAAAGCAAAAGGCAACCTGCTCTGTTTGATCTAAGTTACGGTTAAGTGAAAGGAGGTCATAAAGCAATTAATATTTGTTTACATGCACAAGGATAAATAGAAATACACATTTAAAGGCAAATGTATATTTCCATAAAAGTAAATAATGAAACCTCTACAGACAAAACATATAATGCAGACTATAATGTGTCTGGATATGTTTTTATTTACATATTTATTTATGATTTGTTTATTATTTTATTTTTTGTTGGAGTAATCCTAGCGATATGGCTGTCACTAAGATGCTTGTAGTTCATGGTTTATGAAGAGTTTCCAACATCTTACCTCATCTGCTGGCTGATTAAGAAATGCATATTTCTCCTCCAGTTGATCCAGTTTGCTCAGTGCATAGTTATTCACTATTTCAACTGCAATAAAGAACAGCAGTTAGTGTACTGTTTAGTCATTAACTTTCTAAGTGTTAGCAATGAGACTGAAAACAAACAAATAAACAGCTGTTTATACAAATTGGTTATTTGGGATATGGAAAATGGTAAGAATCAAGAAGACAGACACTGAATACTGGATATGATTGTGGAACAGAAAGCTGCATTTCTAACATGCCTATGTATGCAGTGTGTGTGTGTGTGTGTGTGTGTGTGTGTGTGTGTGTGTGTGTGTATGTTGGTGTGTCCTAAATCAGTAATTCAAGATGAAATATATATTACTTGATTTTTAACTTACAACATATGCTAAGGTGTTGGATTCAACTTTTGTGAATAATATCTGTCATTGTCTTATGGTCTGGGTCATACCTGAAAAGTATCCTCGGACCAATGCATTCACCTGGTTTATCAATATATACAAATAAATAAACCTGGTCTTGTAGAATCCTGTGTACCCAATATTATACCTTGCTGATACACTATGTATTAAGTACTTGCAATAAGCATGGTCATTGCTTTTCCACTCATGTATGCACTGAGCTTTCCAGAAGCTATTTACACATATATTGTTACACTGTTCTGTCATCATGGATTTTTGATTACTTTTTATAGTTTTTGCACCATTTAACTGTTTTTGTTTCATAGTAAGATACTAAACCTGCTATTCTGACAATGTTATTTTGACAGTGAGGTACACAAAATTATAAGGTGTTAAAGATAAAATAATATAAAATACATAAAGAGTTCCAGCACCTGTAGATAATCTAATATAGAATAAATAAAAAAGGAGTTAAAACATTGCTATTTTGACCTCTTTTGATGTGAAAATCCAGTCATGGGGAGACTACTGTGAAATACTGAAACCATTTTTGATGTCTTTGATATCAGAAATTATGAGAGAACACAGATATGGCTCTCGTTCTTTTCCTATGCACAGCTGACACCTGAAGCCAACTGGAAAAGCTCCTGACTTCTAAGAAGCCAAATGAAAAAAAAATATGTGCAACTGGTAAGCTTATTAAAAATCATTTAACTTAAAATCTAGGAAATATTTAATTGATGTAGTCACTTACCAGAAAGCTTATTGAATCTGTAATTGAGTTTATGACTGACTAGAGAAAAGACCCGATGAAGGGCATTAGTTAGAGAGATTCTGCAGCAAAGGCCAGGAGACAGGATTGGGTGTAGAACTAATGATGAGTACATACAAAGTAAAGTACTATCAAAAATAATAAATGTTTTCCCACAGATTTAAGAAGTAAGCATTAATTTTCATCAGAAAAAAAACCTTCTTATTAATTTTAGTTGAGTAATTCCAAAATAATCAATCTGTGGAACCAAACTCTTCTCGTATTACTATAAATTATTGATGCATATGATTTACTCTTATTTGAGTTACTATTGAGTCTGAAAAAAATATCAAGTATCTGCAGCTCCAGCACATTCCACATGAAGGGGGCACTGTGTGCACACATTTGTTTCTCTAAATGCATCCCCCTTAATATCTCCTTTGGTCCATTTTAGCAAGAAAATAGTCACATTGAATTGGAAATGTAAAGCTGCTCTTTCTTTCACTGATTTCATTAATTTAGCAAAAAAAATTTCGTAAAAAAGAATTGTAATTGCCAAAATAAGAACTTTAAATATTACTCACCAGTTTAGATTTTGGTCAGAATTAAGTCATTTACTTGATAAACTTTAACAATTTAGTTTTCTATGTTTGATTTTGTTGTGGACATCTGAAATAGTTATGTTTTTGTTCTACTTATCTTTGAATAATTTTGTATAATCTTTGCTTTAAAATTAATAAAAAGTTGTTTAAAAATATAATTCAACTTCAGAACATGCCTTCAAAATTGCATGAGTTGCACATAAGTTAAAATACAGTGATATGAAACAGTGCAAAAGTACAAATGGTGTGATACAGTCACACTAACAATATGAACTGAAGCAAAGGCAATCTTTATTATGAGTATCTATGATATAGCATACAATTTTTCATTGTAATATTAATTAAGAAAACTGTCTTGCTTGTGAAAGACATGCACAGGAGCTTATACAAGTAAGAAAAAGGCACATTTTACATAGCCCGTGAGGAAAACGCTGTCAGGAAGTTTAGTATAAATTTCTCATGTAATATTCTCATTGTGGATAAAAGTATTATAGCTCTCAACTTTACAGCTCCAAAATGTGGAACACTGCCTCTCATAATGTGGAATAACTGTGCAAAATATGGAATACTTAGTAATAGCTTACTAACAACTTCAACTAGGAAGGTCACAGGATGGATAAAATGTGCTAATTTAAAGTCAGAATTATTTTTTGATGGATTAATATAAGTCAATACTATTTATCATGGATATCAGTTAAAAAAATTCCTAACTCAGAACATATGACAGACCCCTTCAATATGGAACTTTGTGGAACATGGAATTTTTATGACACAAAATGAGGGGTGTTCCTTGTAATGAGATACACTTGAGAGTAAGGAAAGCATGCAGACTGCAGAGAAAATATTTCCTTTATCTTGTGTACATAGCTGAAACCTGAAAAGACAAGCATATTTCTGGTATTCCTAGTATAAATTAAAAGTACATGCAAGCCTGTGAACTTGATATATATATATATATATATATATATATATATATATATATATATATATATATATATATACATATCAGGGGCGGCTCGTGCTATTAGACTGCAGGACTGCAGCCCCCCCAGCTGTAAAAATTAAAAATAAAACAAAAACAAACAAAAACGAAAAGGCGTGTGCTATTGGACTGCAGGACTGCAGTCCCCCAGCTGTAAAAATGAAAAATAAAACAAAAACAAAAAGAAAATAACAAAAATAAAAATGAGTCCTGGACCATCGCTCATGCGCACTCGTGACATTTCCCACTATCTGGACTGCTGGTAAACCAGTTGGAGCATGCTCACAGAATCCAGACTGTCTCACTAGCAGTCTGGATTAGGAAGACAACATTGGATTTGCAAATTTCCCAGATGTCTATGCAGTTACAACTGCATAGACAGGAAGGGTATTGGACTGCAACGTCCACAGGCTGGTGCTCTCGCAGGAAGGTGCATCACAGCATGGAAGGGGAAGTTCTTGCTTGCTGGATTGTACAGCTCATTGTCGCAGACTTACTATATGGATTAGCTGCTGCAAGGGACTTTCTATATGGAGGATCAATGGCAATGCTGCTGCGGATGGATTAACAGGTGTGTGCGTGTGTCTACATGGTGGTGGCTAGTGAATAAGGCTTGAACTCTGTACCCCCACCTTGGACCCAAGTGACAAGAGCCTGAATTCCCTACCCACTACTATTTGTAAAAAAATTTGCAGATTTTTTGCCTCATATTTGTTTTGTTCCTCATAAAATTTATGGTTTCTGTATTTTTGTTTGGTACAGTCAGTGATGCAGTGGTGCACTGGTAGCATTGTGGCCTGACAGCTACAGGTTCTCTGATTTGATTCTTAGCTGGAGTGTCTTCTGTGTGGACTCTGTATGTCCTACCTGTGTTTGTGTGGGTTTGCTCTGGTGTTGTCCCATCTTACAAAGACGTGTTTCTCCCTGGGCCTCTGCTGAAAATTAGCTTTTGTTCCAAGTCAGACTTTCCTGGTTAACAAATGTTAAATAAAAATGACAAGCATTTGAATTCCAGACTTCATATTCTTCAGAAAGTGCATGGTAACACGAAACCTTTTATTCTAGCAATTTTCGAAGTTTATAAGATGGATATTTGAAATTTGTCCCTATTTGTGGGACTTTATTCACCTATTATTGGCTTTGTCCAGGTTTTTTGTGCTAAGGTTGAGAGCTATGGTGAGAACTCGGTTCACTGAATATGTTTGGGAGCTGTATTCCCCCATTAGTGGCTTTGTCTTGTCTATGTGTTTTTTGCTAAGAGATTGAGAGCTATGGTGAGAACTGAATTCACTGAATATGTTTGGGGGCTATATTCCCCCATTATTGGCTTTGTTCAGGTGTTTTGTGCTAAGAGGTTGACAGCTATGGTGAGAAGTGAATTCATTAAATGGTAGCCATTTAAGTTTCAGTCTTCCTCTTTTTCAGAAAACCGATGGTTTGGTGTAGTGGTATGTTGCTCTGACTGTTTTGCACAGGGTCCTGGATTCAATACTTGGCAGTAGTATAGCATTTTATTCTAGCAACTTTTCAACATTATACAAGCAATGTTTAAAATGTGTCCCTGTTTTGGGGCTTTTGTCCCCCCCCCAATACATTTTGGCTTTTTCCAGATTTCTTGTGCTGCAAAGTTTAGAGATACAGCTGAGTGTCAAGTAGATTTTACAAGAAGCTGAGAGTTGCAGGGGAACAAAAGTTTAGTGTTGCGTATGCTGAAAATGCTTGCATTGTTAATAGCACAACAGGTAGTGTACTTGGTTTTGATGCAGAAGGCTGTGGGTTCTACTCCTACAGTAGGTAGAGACATTGCTGATACTGTACTGTGTTGTAAAGGGGGTGGATGCTGTAGTCCTTTCTGGCAAAGTTACCTAGTAACTATGAACCTGTTATCAGCTTGCCATCCATTCCCTATTGCAATATTACTAGCTTATCATTTTTTAATACAACATAGGCAATTTATTCCTCAAGGGCAACAGGAACTCTTTTTGTAGATGAAACAATGAAATATAAAGTTGTTTGCTAGTAGCAACCTCTTCATTAGTTGCAGATGTCTTTAATGTGTGTGGAATTATTTAGTTGACTTTTACTTCTTCAGGGATTGTGCATATTTACTGATAATGGTGGACTGTAGAAGTTTGAGTAGACTTTTATGATGGAAATGTTCTGAACCGGGCAGTTTTGTCATTATCAGTGCATGCATTTTGTTTCATTGTTTACTGGAAAAATGTCCTGAATTGGGCAATTTTGTCATTATTGGTGCATGCATTTTGTTTCATTGTTTACTGGAAAAACGTTCAAAGCAATATATTTAAAATGCCCTCTAACAACTGTACTGTATTGTACAAGGAATATAATTTAGTACAATCAGGAAGGTGTATCAAAGAGCACATGTATGTTTCATGTGCAAGGGGCCTATCATTTGAAAACAGCCCAAAGTTAATCTTTATCTGCCACTGGCAAAATGTATTTTCTTTGAATGTGCATTTCAATGTTGTTTCAATGAATGTGAGTTTCAAGGGCAGAGAAGTTTTAATGCCAAGTCTGTTTTCATTTTGAGACTGTATTGCTTTGTTTAGCAGATGTCTTAGTGTTTGCGCTGTAAAATGCAAAATAAAACTTTCAAATGAAGTCCAAATCATCATAGAAGCAAAGCAGTATGCACATTAATGTTTATGGTAAATGAGATGAAATAGCCAAGTAATGGTTCATTGGAAATGCTGCAGGGGGGAGGCACCATTCAACCATGATTTTGTGAGGGGGAAGGGCGGCAAACTCAAAGACAGCCCCGGCTGAACTATACCTCCCAACTGTCCAGATTTTTACAGAATGAATAGATTTTTGCTTCTTATTTTTGGTTTGCTCCTCATACAATTTGTGGTTTTCTGGCAAATCATTTAGGAATTAAGTCACTAAATAATGACATACACTGAGTTTCAGACTTCATAACCTTCAGAAAAATGCATGCTAAAGTAAGACCTGTTATTCTATCAACTGTCCCAGTTTATACAAGAGCAATTTTTAGTACTGTTTATATGTTCCCCCAATATATTGTCCTTGTCCAGATTTATTGCATTAACAGGTTGAGAGGTACATGCAAATAAATTGCTTTATAGAATTAGGCATAGCCAAACCTCTCAACTGTCCCTGATTTTGGCTCAAAATGTTGCTCTTCCCCTAATAATCCCTCTGCAAAATAGCAATTTTGGAATAAAACGTGGAGGGTTTACAGTTAAGAAATAACTGTAATAATCAGAGTTATAGATTACTTTTATTTCAAAAATGCAAGTAGATTATTTTATTTTGTCAGCTGATCAAGTTAGCAGTACTAATATTAAAAAAAAATATCCCTTCTCTGTCAGGTTCCCAGCTGCATTGTGTGACTATTTTATATTTTTGCATCACATTTTTGGTCTATTTTTCATAAAATTGTGTTTTGCTGGCAAATTAGTGGCAAATACTTAAAGACTAAAGTTAGAAAATAATGACAGACATTTGAGTTTCAGATTTCATACCCTTCAGAAAATTCATACTAATGCAAGACCTACTATTCTATTATCTTTCTAAGTTTATTAGAGGAATATTTAAAAAGTGTCCTTATTTTGGGGCCTTTGTCCCACTTCTATGTATGGCCTTGCCCAGATTTCTTGCTCTGAGGTTGAGAGGTGTATGACAAATATGTCAGGGCCATCACAGTCAGCCAGAGACATTTCAAATTGTGACATACTTGTTGCACCGCACTCACCCATGTAGCGACTGTGAATGTGTCCATTCAAGGCAAGGAGCAGTCATGCAGTGTAAATGTGCAAAGCATCCCACCATCCAAGGTAGACACAAGTACTACTTTTATTCTGTCCTTGATTTTGCAAAATGTTCTGTTTTCTGTCATATTTTTATACTGTTGATTTATGCTTATTATTACTCAGAAAGTGCTGTTGCCTTGTGTTTAAGTAGCAATGTTTTAATGACCATCAGGTAAGCTTCTCTGAGACTGTAAGATGCAAGTAAGCTTTAATAAGCATACTGTTAAAGAACTGCCAACATTGAAAGCCTTTCTGTTGTTGCCATGCAGAGAATACTTACATAACTATATAATGTATAAGCCTTGGTTATTGAAATGCATATGACAGTATTTGTAATAAAGGACAGGATTACATTATTTTAGGAAGCTCATTACACTTGTTGGAGACTTCCAGTCATCTCTGCAGGCTTTACCCATAAACTAAACGGAATGCCAATCTATCATGTGTGGTCTATAACCTGTGCAGTAATCCTTTAAGCAATGTATCTTGAGCGTGTTTCTTGTTTGCTTTTCATTTTTTACTTTGATCATGTTTTCCCCATGAAACAAGTAGATAGTTGTCAGGCAGCAGGTCTTTTTTGAATAAGAAACATTTTACAAGTGGGGGTGCACAGAGATTGCTACTTTCAGCATGTTACTTGGTACTTTAATAAAGCTGAATATAAATTAGAATTAGAATTGCAGTGCAAGGAGAAGTGATTTGAGTTGAGTGTTGCTTGTTTTTCTTATACTTGATTTTGACTGGCATTCCAGTAATGTATTTAAAAAGTAATTTATTTTTTCATGCCTCACAACCTTTTTTTTCCATCTAGATATTAAGTAAGCTGTCATGCAGCCAATGCATTGAAATGTTTTTTTCTTCTACACCTCATTTTGTCTTGATTGGACTCTCATACTGATGGCTTGGCACCCAGGGCAGCCTATTTAATTAAAGGTAGTTTTTGTGGTTTTTGAGCATAGCTCCTCCCTGTTCTAGTTGGCCACACCCCTTCCCATTGACCCCACCCATTCAGCTGTCTCCTGCAGCCCCCCTTTGATTTGAAGTCACCGGCCGCCACTGATACATATATATATATCAGCGTTACTGTAATAAAGAAACAAAAATTTAAATAAATAATAACTCCTAAGAACAGCTGATCCTATACTGAAAACATACAGAAAAAAATGTAAAAATGAGGGTTGATGATTTTGAAGTTGGAAAACAAAAGAAAATATCATGCTTAATAGTAATGAAAGATAATGGACCAAGTTTACTTGATAGAACTAGCTTAAGAAATCATTTAAACTGAGGAAAAATAAAGCAACTAAATTCTAAAATTGGTACTCTAGGAAAACAGTGCTTACTACACATAAAACTGTGGAGATGCCCTCTTGGAGGAGGTTCCAGGGAGATAGAACATGGCTAATTAGCATATGCCTCTCCCCCTTGAGTGCTTCATCAGCATTCAGCATGGCTGCAGGACCAGCTCTTCATGATGCTGCATGTCTTCTCATTGCAGTACTGTGTAGCACTATGTAAGGGCGCTTGCTCAATAACATAAAGGTACTGTGATGAGTACACGGCTCTCTATACACTGCAGCAACTTTAGGAATCCACCCCAATGACTCTGTTAAAGTCACTTCTATACAAAGAGACTATACATATTTTAACATTCAATGACAAAAATACTCAGTACTGAAGGCAGATGAGACACTTGATTAGATAACTGATTTGATTAATGCTCGTTTATTTTTATTGGTAATTCTTTATTGTCTGTGTTGTAAATTTCTGTTTCATTCAGTTTTCCCTTCTCCTTTGAAGGTGTTTACTGAGTCAAGAAGTAATAAATTTACTGCCTTTTATACTTAATTTTATTAACTTCATGACACAGAACAAAAAGTAGTTGGTAATGCAAAGATGGCTTACAGTGTGAGTCAGTGGCTGTATTGCTTTACTTGCAGCACTATTGTTCATGTGTTGTTCATATGTTGCATTTACATTTGCTCTGTAGTAGCACCACATGTAATACAGCTGAAGCTCATGTGTGATCACAGTGTTATAGTGCAAAATGTTTGCAGTCACCAGTTTTCATGCACAGTGTACACAATTGTTTAAATGTTCTATGTTTATACTTACACTGTGGTTCCAGCCTCTGAATCATGGGAGCAACTGTCTTCACTGCTTCTTCAGCCACTCTTTTCATGCCTCTTTCTGCTAAGCCAAAGGCAGATTTTACTAAAGGGTTTGTCTTCTTGACATCCATGTACATTGTAGAAAGCAGCTGATATGCCGAGTTCACAAAAGGAAGTCCAGCTACTCTTGTAACAATATTTTCCTACATAAAGAGATGCAAATTCTTCTGAAATGGGTAATAAAAACATTGCAATCTGATCATTTAGACTATAGCAGATACCATGAGTCAGTTAAGTCAGGCCTCTCAAAACAGCCAGTAAAATTTAAATATTGCACATAACACTGAAGATGTTTAACTTGAAATGTCATTACTAAATGCAGTATGTCCCTTTAGAGAGTGGAGTGTGCATATTTGTGTATCAAGAAGATGCAAGGATTTGTGTCTATGTTGTTGTACCTCATTAAGCAATCTGGTGTGTAGGCATCTCCCAAAACCCTCAGGTCTTGCTAAGATGAGTAATTAAAATCAGTTTTATAAAGTTACTTTCTTAAATAATTTAAACAAGGAAATAAGTCAGAAATGTTATCTTAAAACGCATTGCTTTGTAAATGAGAAGGAGATAAATATATTTTTAAAGAAATGAATGAATAGAAAAGTAAGTGAAAGTAAAGTAAACCATCTGTAAAAAAACGCATACTAGTTAGATATTAAAATAAATACAATCTATTCCCAAAGGTATAACCTAGTAACATATAAGAAAATATCATACCTAGCACTTCTGTTATTTAAACACCCATCACCAGTATATCAATTTCTTTAATAATCTAGTTTCTCCGAATGTGTCATTTTCATCTCCAACCTCCCAGCACAATTCCACTATACTATTAGAGGCTCAGTCTTTCAACTCCCCCACACTTATCCAAACCTGTCACTAAAAGCTTCTCCCTAATAGATCTGCAAATGCTTATTTGAACTCTCATTTCTTCACCTCACCATTTCCAACATACATGATAAACTTCCCACTTAAAACATGAAAAAATGCAGCATAATGCTTTTACAAATCTGAAAATTCTTCCATCAGTTGACATAAAACCAGTCTCTGTCCAACTTTTATTTTTAACCCCAACAACATGCATGATTATAGTACAGAATAATTCCAGATCAAAAGGCTTTTCTGTTACCTCATGCTAGGCTGCTTAAGGAGTATATTAGACTAACTGAATGTCGAGGTTAAAACAAGCAAACCTTATATTCTATTCAAATCAATTTATATCAATTTATATCAAATGCCTGAAGGAAGGGTATAGCTTGAATTTTAATCTTGTAAACACACAGACAGAGTTTTTGATTAAGGTCTATATAAAATTAATGACAAAAAAGACTTATCTAAAATATCTAAAGGAAGGTCCCCTACTTTTTCAATGCCTTAAATTGAAATTACCATTGCTTGGTCATGGACAGAATTTCTACCAGATCAAATGGATGTCCATTTCAGTTCAAAAATGTAATTATTTATTTCTGAATTTGTTTGTTTGTCTTTGTTGACCAGGAAAAGTTAAACTGGGTAAAACCCATTTTCAGCAGAGGCCCAGAGAGAAAAGCTTCACATTTAAGTTACACATGATGTATGTTTATAATTGTAGGGCAAAAACATCTATACATGAGCTTATTTATATGATTTTTAAATATTTCTTACATGAATATAGCATTTTACCACAAAAAAAAAAAAAACAACAGAGAAATTAACATGAAGTGGCTAATAACTGACTAGAGAAATAACATATAATAATTAATGTATTTATAGCATGATGGCTGCAGGGAAAAGATCAAACTGGAGTATTTTTGAGTTTAGTAATAATTTACAAACAAACTTGTAGAATGTAACATAAAACTGATAAAAACAGATATGAAAGGAGAATTTGTAGAAATGAGCAGGAAGATGAATAGATGGAGAAGCTGTAATTAGTGGTGGGGCATGAGCGAAGGAGGAAAAGAAGGAGTTTAGGAAATAAGTGCAGTATCAGAAAGAGCAAAAAGGTACAAAAAGGCTGGGAAGCAAAGTGGCTGTTAGAGTTGGAGAAAACTAATCTGAATAGAGTTAACGAAGCAGGAATAGCAGATCCAGCTTTGGCACAGGTGCTGTTTAAGCAAAGTTTTGAAACTGTTTAAGTTTAATATCTGTTTAAACTGTGTGGGGATTTCATTCCAGAGTTTTGACACATAATGAGAGTAGAGAGACTCTCTAGCAGTATTGAATGTCTTACTGATATGTAGTAAAAGTTTATTCCTAGAACAAAGGTCTCTAGCAGATGAATAATACAGTAGAGTATTTTGTAATGCTGGGCGTTTCTCTGGAGAGTACAATAGATTGTGGGCAATGATTACTTGTGAGTATGTAAACTGGTTTGAGAGATCAAGCCAGTTTAATTGTTTTACTGCAGGCCAGGGATGTGTTTTATAAGGTTGGTTGGTTGCAAATTTAGCTATTTTGTAGTAGCAGAAGGCTAGTTTGGTTTTATACATCGTGTTGATATTTGTAAAAATAAATGAACATGTAATAGAGAAAGAAGGAGGTATGTTGCTGCTATGGTAATCCTTGCTTGATCTGTCAGGTAGCGATTGGCTCTTCAGAGGCAGTTACATTTTTGGTAAGATTTATTGATGGAATAAAGTATGTGATGATTAAATCTGAGGTTGTCATTTATTATGACTCCAAGTAGTTTAGTATGGCTTATGGTTTATATTTTTGTGTTACTACTTGAGGTGATATGAAATGTGTGTTTCTGGTTAAGGTGTTGTTTTGGAATAAATAGCATCATTTATTTTTTCATTAAGCAGCTAATTAGAATTTTTTAGCCATATTTCAATGTCAATAAATATTTTTGAGTGATTTCCTGTAATTTTGTCATGGATGGGGCATAGCAGATCAAGGTTAAATCATTGGCATATTGTATGAGAGTGGCAAGTGTTATAGTGGTATGAAATTTATTTATAAAAATATTAAATGGAATTGGGCCGAGTATTGACCCTTGGGGAACATCAGCAGGGATTGACTGAAATGCTAAAAGGTTTTGTTTACATTTAGTTGCTTAATGATGATTGCATAAATAACTGTGAAACCAGGAAATAGTGGGGTAAGTGAGACCTAGTGTTGTAAGCTCAGAAAAAAGCTTTTGGTGGGACACTGTATCAAATGCTTTGGAATGGTCAAGGGAAAGTGAAGAAACAAGGCCGTCTTCATTTTTGTATTGGTTTACTATGTTGTTGAAGTTGAGGGCAGTAGTAGTACTGTGGTTGGGCCTGATACCAACCACACCAAGAGAAAAATAGTAAGCACACTGACAGGTCTGAATAGTAGTGATATGGTAATTGGGAAATGACAACCAAGTAATGGGACAATGGGGGAGTCTAGTCCTTTATCTTGCTAGGGCCCCATTTGACCATGATCTGGCTCTGTATAGTGCCAGATCTGCAAGGAAAGATCAAAATAATATGGTTCTGGATAAAAGAGTAAGACAGACACAGAATAAATGTTTTTACTGCAAAACATTACTGAAGATCAGGGCTGGCTCAAGCTATTGGACTGCAGACCCCCCAGCTGTAAAATGAAAGAAAAAAGAAATAAAATAATTAGCAGCGAGTCCCGCACATGCATGCTCGTTGAGTTCCCAAAACTCTGCACATGCTTATGGGAATACAGACTGCTGTTTAACCAGTCCAGATTATGAAGACAATGCACCAGAGTACAGATGCCCAGAAGTCTATCAGTGTAACTACATAGACTGGAAGGGGATTGGACTGCAATGTCTGCAGGCACGTATGAATGAAGAAGGGACTTTGTATTATTTCGAACTGCAGAAAGACGGGACTTTGTAGACAGGAAAAAGTGACTTAATTTTATTTCAAACAAACCTGCAGCACGAAGATGGGACTTTGTAGAACAAAGTTGCTGCAAATCCAAACCCAGGTACTGATGTGTGTGTGTATGAAATGCCCCAGTTAAATATACCTGGTGGCTAGAGAGAGTAACTCAAGCTCAAACCCTGTACCTTGGGTGCAGGTAGCAAGAGCCTGAATTCCCTACCCACCACCCCTTGTGAAAACTATTCAGATTTTTGCCTCATATTTTGTTCTGTTCCTCATAAAATCTGTGGTTTTCTGGATTTTCAATTCACTAAATTATGATAGGCATTTGAATTTCAGACTTCATATTCTTCAGAAAGTACATGGTAACACAAAACCTTTTATTCTAGCAATTTTCTAAGTTTATAATATCAATATTTGAAATTTGTCCCTATTTTGGGGTTTTATCCCCCCATTATTGGCTTTGTCCAGGTTTTTGTGCTAAAAGGTTGAGAGCTATGGTGAGAACTGAATTCACTGACTATGATTGGGGGCTGTATTCCCCCATTATTGGCTTTGTCCAGGTGTTTTGTGCTAAGAGGTGGAGAGCTACGGTGAGAACTGAATTCACTAAATGATAGCCATTTAAGTTTCAGTCTTACTGACTTTCAAGAAACAGCTGAATTGGCATAGTGGTGTGTTGCTCTGACTATAGGGCACAAGGTCCTTGGTTCAAGACTTGGCAGTGAAATGAATGGTGGTAACACAACATTTTATTCTAGCAATTTTCCAAGGTTATATGAGCAATGTTTAAAATGTGTCTCTGTTTTTTGAGCTTTTGTCTCTCCCCTCAAATAAATTTTGGCTTTTTCCAGATTTCTTGTGCTGCAAAGTTGAGAGATACAGTTGAGTGTTGAGTGGATTTCACAAGGAGCTGAGAGCATCAGGGGAAGAGAAGTTTAATGCTGCTTATGCTGAGTCTGCTTGCATTGTTAATAGCATAACAAGCTGAATACTTGCTTTTGATGCAGAAGGCTGTGGGTTCTACTCCCACCGTATATAGATGTATTGCTGATACTGTAGTGTTGTGCTTTTAAAGGGGGTGGATGCTACAGTCCTGAGAATGTCTTCTTTGGTGGAGATACCTAGTAACCATGAACCTGATATCAGTTTGCCATCCATTCCCTATTGCAACATTACTAGCTTATCATTTTTAATGTAACATAGGCAATTTATTCCTCAAGGGCCACAGGCACTTTATTTGTAGATAAAACAATGAAATATAAAATTGTTTGCTAGCAGCAACCTTTTCATTAGTTACAGATGTCTTTAATATAGAATTATTTAGATGGCTTTTACTTCTGCATAAATTGTGCATATTTACTGATAGTGATGGATTGTAGAAATTTGAGTAGACTTTTATGATAGAAATGTTCTGAATTGGGGAATTTTGTAATTATTGGTGCATGCATTTTGTTTCCTTCTTTACTGGAAAAATATTCAAAACAATAAATTTAAAATACCCTCTAACAACTGTATTGTATTATACAAGGAATATAATTTAATACAATCAGGAAGGTGTATCAAAGAACACATGTATGTTTCATGTGCAAGGGGCCTGTGATTTGAAAATAGCCCAAAGTTAATCTTTATCTGTCACTGGCCAGATGCATTTTCTTTGAATGTGGGATTCACTGCTGTTTCAATGAATGTGAGTTTCAAGGGCAGATAGGTTTTAATGCTAAGTCTATTTTCATTGTGAGACTGTACTGCTTTGTTTAGCAGATGTCTATTAGTGTTTGTGCTATAAAATGTAAAATAAAACTTTTAAATGAAATCCAAATCATCATAGAAGTAAAGCAGTATGCACATTACAGTGTTTATGGTAAATGGGGCAAAATAGCCAAGTAATGGGACATTGGAATGGCTGCAGGGGGGAGGCCCCATTCAACCATGATTTTGTGAGGGGGAAGGGCGGTAAACTCAAAGACAGACCCTGCTGAATTATACCTCTCAACTGTCCAGATTTTCACAGAATGAATAGATTTTTGATTCTTATTTTTGGTTTGTTCCTCATAAACATTTTGGTTTTCTGGCAAATCATTTAGGAATGAAGTCACTAAATAATGACAGGCATTGAGTTTCAGTCTTCATACCCCTTTGAAAAATGCATGTTAAAGCAAGACCTGTTATTCTATCAGCTAAGTTTATACAAGAGGAATTTTTAGTAGTGTTTGCATGTTCCCCAATATGTTTGGCCTTGTCCAGATTTCCTGCATTAAGAGGTTGAGAGTTATGCACAAATAAATCACTTTATAGAATTAACTATATCCAAACCTCTCAACTGTCCCCAATTTTGGCTCAAAATGTTGCTCTGCTCCTAATAATCCCTCTGCAAAATGGCAATTTTGGAAGAAAACGTGGATGGTTTACAA